>NW_024962258.1:1569234-1571360 GCF_019238085.1 Lagopus leucura
TCTATGCATGCAACAACCAAAGTGAACACCAGAAACACTGCATATTCTGCAATATTCCTCACAAGGCATATAGACAAAGAGAAAAAAATGTTAACCTCCCATAACAAATGTAACTGAAAACTTTTTTTCAGGGAATAAGAAAAAAAGCGCTTTTTTTTTTTTTAATCTGTAGTAGCAGCGATTGCTGCGCATCTGTTGTCTGTGCCCATTCCTATTCATGGACATTAGTGAACGCACAAGAGAAAGCAGGGATGTTGGTTCTGTTTTCAATGAAAAAGTAAGAGAAATGCTGCAGTTTGTTGCTATGGGCAGACCCAGTGGCTGCGGCCCTGAGCACAGTGAATGGGCTGGGGCAATCGCAGAGAGACAATGCTCACACAGACCTTTGGGCCTCCCTCGAATAGGAGCGATTTGAAAGGAGCCAATATCCTCTGCTAAAACGAGAATGAACTGAGCAAAACAAATGAAGGAATTGAGCTCAACTTCAGTGTGCGTTCTTTCCCCTGGCTAATTCTGAAGGGAGGGCAAAGGCGTCCTGCGCTGGGAAAATGCCAGCAAGACGGGGTTGAGAGGACTAATCTTTTCACAATTAGAAAAATCCCTATTAGAAAAATAATTTCGTGAAATAAATCAAGAACCAAGAGGCGCGACCTTTCCTCAGGGGGACGGCGCCCGACCCGGCTCCGCCTCGCCCCCCAGCACCGCCGCCCGCCGCTGGGGGGCGTCAGGGCGCTTCCTAACGGCATCAGCGCGAGGGGCGCCGTGCGGCCGCCGTCACCGAGGTAACGCCGGCGGCGAGGCTCCGCCTCTCCGCGACGCCCCGCCCCTCCACGAAGCCCCGCCCTGCGGAGCTGCTCACCTGCCCGGGGGCGGCGGGGGCCTCCCCCAGCAGCAGGGAGGAGCTTCGTGCCGCGCCGTGCCCTCGGGCACTGCTCCCTGCCGTAGAGCTCCGTTGACGAAGAACTGGCGGGCAGAGCTCCGCCGCGCCGGCAATTCCATCAGTCAGGTTTTGGAGGGTGGGGAACGGGGGAGGAGAGCCCCACAGCGCCGCCTCCCCCCAGCTCGAGCTACACGCCAGTGGCCTAGGGGTGTAAAAGCAGAAAAAAAACAGAAAAAAAAAATCGATCCGTAAGCAAACAGCGCGGTGTGCCCCGCCCCGCCGCACCGCGCCGCACGCAGCACCCGGCCCGCCCCGCGCTTCGGGCACGCGCGGGCACGCACGGGGCGCGCCCCCGCCTGCACGCACGCGCGCATTCCCGCAGCCCCGCGCCGCGCCGCCGCTCCCCGGGCCGCCGCCGCCGCCGCCGCCGGGTCCGCACGCAGTGGAGGGACCGGCCCTGCTGAGGGGGCGTGGTTGCACGAAGGTCTTTTTTTTTTTTTTTTTTCCTCCCAAAAAAGAATTTTTTTTTTTTTTTCAAAACTGACTTTTGCCCCTCCAATCCTCGTCGCTCTCCGCGATCCCTCCCTGCCTGCCGCTGCATTCAAGTTTATTTATTTGCCTGCTGGCGCGGTGCGTTTCTCCTTGCTGCTGCTGCTTCGGAGGGCATCGGGCAGCAGCTGCGGGCAGGACCGCGCGGAGCCGCGTCTTTTCCCCGATCTCCGTATGTAATCCTCGGAGGGGCGGGCGCTTCTCTCTTCCCCGCGCCGCTCACTGAGCCGTCCTTCCGCAGAAGTTGATGTTCCTGGGACCGGACTCTGCGCTATCACCGCTGTGCTCCGGGAGCCGGCAGCCGGAGCCCCCGCGCCGGAGCGCCCGGCCCGGCCCTGGTGCTGCACTTCTCCGGGGCTTTGCTTTTTTCCACGCCCTCTCATAAAACAGTTTTTATTTCCATCTCCTTGGTTTCCACGCCGCAATATTTCTTGGATTGGCCGCGCTTTTTTTTTTTTTTTTTTTTTTTTCCTCTTTTGTTTCCCTCCCCCTGTTGTTTTTTTTTTTTTTTTTTTTTTTTCCGCCTTTGCTGTTGCTCAGCCCTTGGTGCATCCACCGCCCAGGAACAGGAAGGACGAGAAAACCACTCCACAAAGTCTCCTTCAAGACACACTGTGCTGCAGAACAGGCTCCCCAACTCCACCAGCGCAGCGAACAAACTCCTCAGGGGTTTTGCTCCCTTCCCTCCTCCCCCCAA
>NW_024962258.1:1571460-1576709 GCF_019238085.1 Lagopus leucura
TTTTTTTTTTTTTTTTTTCTCTCATTGTTGGTTTGGCATTCGAGCGGGGAAGGAAGGCATAAACTTTCTGCTGAGACGTACCGCAGCTTCTCGCCCCTCTCCCCGCCGCCGGCCGCTCGATCGCGCCGGGACCCCTCAGCTCGCGGGAGGACCTCGCTCCGCGCCCCGCTCTGCGCCGCCCCCACCCCGCGGCGCCCGGTGCATGCCGTGCCGGGGACTCCGCGCGGGACGCCCGGTGAATGCGCGCCGCCCGCTGCCGGGTTGAGCCCCGCTGAGCGCCACGGCCGCGCCTCCCCGCCGGCTGCTGCGGCCGCTAGAGCCTCGCTAGCTGCGGCACGGCGCGGAGCCCACTGCTCGCGGTTATCCCCTCCCGCTCTCTCGTGCACCCGGAGAAGGCTCGGTTCCTCCTATCCTCTTTTTTTAAAATTATTTTTATTTTTTACTTCTGCCTTTTTTCCTCCCTCCCCGTTCCCCCCAACCTTTTCCCAATTTTTCCGCATTCGTCTCCCCGCGATGCCGCACGTGGAGATGCTGCTGCTGGCGGTCGCGGCGCTGTGGGTGTGCGTGCGCGGGCAGGAGCCCGGCGCCAAGGCGGTGGCCGACCGCTACGCCGTCTACTGGAACAGCACCAACCCCAGGTACGCGGGGACGGGGAGCGGGCGGCGGGGAGCGGCCCCAAGTCTATCGCCCCGCAGCCCGGCGACTGCGGGAGCTGCCCCCGTTCGCGTGGTGGGCCGGAAAACTTTCTTTTCCGGAGGGCCGGGGCTGCGAGCGGCGGCGGGGGGAAGAAAGGAGGGAGGGGTGCGGGGGGGCGTTTTTCTCCGTCCCGGCAGCTCGGCGCTTCCAGCTCTGGGGCCGCGGGCGCCGGGCGGCTGCGCCCCGCGGAGCTCCTCCGCCTCCGGCCGGGACCGGGGAGCCGGCCCGCCGGCGGCCACAGCCCCTCTTGAGGACGGTGCACTGCCCCGCGGCCCGTCGGGGCAGGTTGGTGCCCGGTCGGGGAGCGCGGTGTCGGCGGTGTCGGGAGGAGCGGGGCTCAGCCCGCGCCCTTTGCCGAGGTTCCCGTGCCCAGGGGGCGGCTGCTGCGGGCTGTGCGCGCCGCTGCGCCAACCTTCCGGGGAAAGGGAGGTTCGTGCAATTTTTCTGGAGTTTTCCCTCCAGTTTAGCATCGGAAAATCGCAGCCCCGCTCCAAATGGTATCCATGTGTTTGGGTAAAAAGTCACCTGGGGATTACGTTTTTTGCCTTCTTGCAGTACGTGCCAGCAGACTTTTTTTTTTTTTAAACCTGTCAAGCCAGTCTAAGTAAATTTGGGGCTATTTTATCTTAGGTTATCTCTTTTTTATGCCGCTGATACCGCTGTTTGGTTTAAGATTAGCGCATTGATTTTTGTCACAGGTCATGTTTTTTAATAGATCTGTGTCGCCTGCAGAAAACTCCCCTGCTCTGTATTCCGGAGCGGCCTCAGAATAGGTGGAGGAAGTTTCGGGCAGAATATCCAAGTGCGCAAAGGCAATAGTTCATTCTATGAGAGCTGTGGAGACTTTACTCCTCACTCCCATGTCTGTCCCGTGCTCCAGCGCTGCCTTCTGCTCTCAGCGCCGCAGCGCTGAACGGTTGGCGGAAAGAGCTCGAGACAAAAAGCATTTACCCAAAGTAGCAGTCGTGCCTGGGAGTGATGAGCATCTGCAGTTTTAAGTGCCCGTCTCTACGTTTTCCTCTCCTTATGTCTGCTTCTTGAAAAAAATAGTTCGTTGCAAATAAGATGAAAAGTTAAACCTAGCAGCACCACCAGTCTCAGAAATTGTTTGTCTCTCGAAAGCAGCTTTTTTTTGCTGCAGTCTTTAGGCAAAATGAAATGTTACTGTTGGAGGAAAAAAATGAAATGATATTCGCAAATCCCACTGGGCAGAAGCAGGGTTGTTGAAAGAAATAGGTTTGTCTAAATGATCTGCACATGTTGCTGGCGTAGCAGCTAAAAATAAAATGCTTCAAACGTAACCTTACATTCAGGATTTTTAACTTTGTGGTCCTGCGTGTGATGAGTGCACGGAGCTGCACATGTAGGCAGCGATAGGGACGGCCAGCCCTTGTCTGGAAGGCAGAGTTGTGCACTGAGTGGATTTGAAGGGATTTTAATAAGTTTAACGGTATTTCACCAGTGTTAATGAAATCTGTTCTTAATCCAGTGTTAAACATCAGCAGACTGTAGAGAAAACTTAGTTTTGTTATGCTTCCAAATAACCGCACGAAGGCTTGATCGCAAGATGCTGTGAAACCTTCCCGTTTGAAAACAAACATTTATTTTTCTCTTAAAACGTTCACTGCCCTCTCGCAATGAAAGCATCTATGTGGACGTGCCATGTTTATGCCTGAGTTAAAGCTATGAGAAGGAGCAGCGTACAGGCACATTTCCCCTTTGTTTTAAGCAGAGTGCCTCCTAAGTTACATGAGCGCTACAGAAAAGCAGGCAAATGCCTGGTGGGTTTGGTGCAGGAGACCCAGAGGGAAGGGAGCGCTTCTGAAATCACTTTGTCAAGATCTGGGGTGAAGGCAAAATTCAGTTTGGTTATCAGCACTTTGGGGTCAGCTAACAGTGCTGTAGGAGCAGCTTCACAGTGATTTATCTGCCTCCAGAGATAGGCAGATTCAGAGAGGGATGGTCTGGTTTTATACACATAGAATAGAAGTAAGTGGGAGTGTGTGCAGTGAGATAACAGTTTGAAGTGGGAAGGCAAAATATTCCGTCATTCCTCAGCCCCTAAACGCGGCCAGTCTGCTTCAGCTTACCTCCTTATTGTGTTTATTCAGAATTAACAAACCAGTGTGAGACTAATTAATTCAGTTTAAGAATGGAATGCTGATGCTGTTGATAGTGATTAAAGGCAAAGTAAAGAGAGGTTTTGTGAAAACGTTGTCTAAGAATTCCATATTGATTCAGTTTACCTCAGATACCATGTTTAGTTTTCCTAGTATGAAACTCCAGCAAATATACAGAAAGATCTCATCCTTATTAAGCGACACAGAACTGAATTGATGAGCAGCCCATTTTGAAAAGTGCTTCTTGTATGAACAGTATTTAGGTAAAGAGAGCCTGCGAGTCCATTAACAAAGTTGAGATTACATTTTTTGAAAAGTTGCCAAAGTTCTGCAAGAATAATTAAAAAGTACCACAGGATCATTATTGTGAGCATGATGAACAGAAAGTTGTGTATTCTTACAGAGCCTGAGTCTGTCATCACAAATAATTTAAGCCATATTTTCTGGTATAATTGCCAGCATACATGAAATGCTGTAAATGGTGTAGTGGTGTAGTCCAGTGCCAGATGAGTTTGAGTATTAGGCTTTTGAAGTATAATAAAATGTTTGGTTTATCTTTTTTTTTTTTTTTTTTTTTTTTTGTGTGTGTATTGAAAATGATTCATTGAGTAAGCTTGTAAGTATGTCTGATATTTTTGTACTTTTATTGTGGACTCAGAATTAGGCATACATAGATTCTAATCATTTCCTTAATGTCTTCCAGTGCTGACTGCATATATGGTCTTACACAGAAGAAAAAAGTATTCTTGTTGCAGAATACTCCCCTGAATCCAAAGTAGTTTTGGGAGTTTGTTTGGTAGTGGAGCATATGCATTTAATCCTGATAGCCGCTGTCCTTGTAATGAAAATCCAGCCCAAGTGTCATGCACCTGAGCCAAATTTTGAAGCGGTCTACTGACTTAGCACTTGCTAGTGCTTTTAATCTTGTAAAAGTTCAACTTGAACTGTTTGTGGTAATTATTACATTTTTCTGCTTGCAGGACTGTGTTTCATGGTTGTGGTTTACATATAGGTATTTTCCTCCAAGTTATTTCAGTGGCAGGTTCTGTAGCTTCGTAAATGCTTGCTGGTTTCAAGGTAGTTAAAAATACTTGCAGTTCGAGTCTGGATGACGGAGAGGCCAAACCTCATAGTCTCAGGAAAGCAAGTATTTTTTATTAGGAGTATTATTGGATTTGGCTATATCTTATGCAAGAAAATGGTGTACAAAATTACATCCCCAGAAGAACTCTTACAAAGGCATGGGATGCTGATGTATGTTCTTTGTGTGTGTGGACATCTGTTTATGTGGATAATAAAACTGAGAAGTCATCTGCTGATTACAGAATTTTATACAGCAGTAGCATTTCACATTCGGTTGACTAGCTCCAGTTACTAACCTGGATGCCATATTTTCATCAACAGTGGTAGGCTTTTTGTTAAGAGAGATACTTGGGAATCGTTGAACAGGAAAATAAGCAGATAAATGCTCTGCATGGAACAGGGTTTTCCAACCTGGATGTTTAAAGTTAGGTGAGTTTTGTGGTTGCGTAGGCACCGATCGTGAAGGACATCTGACTTTGCCAAGGTGCACTCTGTGTATGACACACTGGAGTCCTGCTGCAGTTGGTGGGTGTGCAGACGTGTGTGAGTGCTGCTCCAGTGCCACAGCACAGCCCTAGCACTCTGCCTGGCTGCCCCAACCTTCTCAGGACATGCGAGGTGGACCAGTGACCTCCCATTGCTTACCTGTGATTGAAGGCTTCATCACTGGCATAGTGATTGTGTATGCTGAGGTAGCGTGACTGTTTTTTTGCTTGCTTTCCATCTTGGAGTAGTTCTGTCTCTGTACGGAGATGGGGAAATCAGGCAGTTGGAATAGGAAAGAGGCCATTGCCTTTTTGAAGAACAACTAAGACGCAGGGGCTGAAGAGGGGCAAAATCGAGGCATTGGTTTGGCTTTGGTGTTCTATATCATTTCTATGTGCCAAAGAAAGCATAATATCCCTTAAGTACTCAGAGTGTATAAGCAGTATAGCTTATGTTTTGAAAGCATTTTATCCGGCAGCCTATTTCAAGAACTGAAAGAATCTTTGACTGATTTATTGTAGTTAAAAGATCAGTACCAGAGCCTTCGATTCTTTTTGCTTGCTTTCTGTACCCTTGGTTTTGCTAACGCTTTGTGTCTCCAAAAGAATTCTGGTATTTATTTTAAAAGTGGATTTTTGAGGGAGTTGGAAGCATTCTATGGAAAAACCACACAAAGAACAATAGTTACACTGGTTTCCACCTTCTTGTGAAAGGCACCTTGTTAAGTGGTAAATGGTCTTCATGAAAAACTTCTTACCAAGTCTCTCTGAAATGCACAGAGTTAGGACACTTTACTACCCTTTCTTCTGCTAGCACTGGGAGGTGAGGGACTGATGAAGAAGATCTGTCCTCTTCTCATGCCCC
>NW_024962258.1:1576809-1653259 GCF_019238085.1 Lagopus leucura
TTTCCTTTTGTGTGCTGAACATTCGCAAATATTACACAATACTTCATATTATTAATATGCTCATGACCCCCCCCCCCCCCCCCCCCCCCCGGGTAGCTGTGACCCCAGCAATCAACCAGACTCATGCTGGGCTAAGAAAGTAAATCAATGTAATGAGTCCTTCAGGAGTCATGATCTTTTTAGTCTTATGGAGTATTGTGTAATATTTGTGCATGTTCTTAGGTGAATATGCATGGCATTCAGTGAATGTATACATATGTATGTATAGATGTATATGGGTTGCTCTGAAAGTAATGCCTCCAACTTATTTTTGTGGAAGCTACAACAGATACAGACAGTGCAACAGCGCTATTTGATAGAGCACATTCTCTGCTATAAAAGACTTTTTCAGCCCGGTCACCAGCATTAACTATGCAATTTTGCCAGCTGTGAGCAAGAGCCTGCACACCGAGCTTGTAAATTCCACATCAGAGGAGGTTACCCACCGTCACTGCCACTGCTGCCGAAACACACCACCCACTACCACATCACTTGTGCTCACATCTGCTGTTTGATCTCCATAAATGTTCAGCAAGTGTTGATGAATGCAATTGGGTACAATTCTTTCTGCATAGAGGAGCTCTGTTCCACAGCTTTGCTCCTTGTGCACTTCAGTCTTCGCTGCCATTTTGTCGTCAGGCTGCCCCTCTGCTGCCATCTGTCACATGGCAACAACATGTAACAGAGTATTGATGGGAAGGTTCAGCCTCTGCTGCCATACCACCAACCAATAGCCTCTGATGTTGTGGGCCGACATAATAAAATAGGAGGCATTACTTTTGGAGCAGCCTTTGTATGTTTGTAATTGAATTGTATCACTAGACGGTGTTGTGGCATGGGGTGAAATCACAATTGTTGTGTGAGAATGAAATCTCTAGAATTTTTAATCAGTAAGCCTAAACATTTAGATGAAGAATAGCTTTAGAAACTAATTTTTAGCTCTCATCTTCTAGCAAAGGTCTTTTTTTTTTTTATTTAAAGTAAAATAACAACAACAACAACAACAACAACAAAAAGATGTAGATCCATGTTTTAATTATTGGCATTCTTCCCTTTGTGCCGTTTCATCTCACACTGGCAGCCGTGAGGCTGATGGTAAGCCAGGTGGGTTGGTGCCCGAGCATACAGACGTAACTTGACACAGAGATTACAGGCATCTGCTTTGAGAACTCTCTGTGCTTGTTAGAGTGCCTTGTTACTGCTGCTGCCTGAAGCAGCCGTGTCACTGGGCAGTGTACTGCGGGTTGGAATGTTAGGCTTCAACAAGGCGCGTAAGGAAGGCTGGTCATTTTGATCTCCTCAGAGAAAATGTTAATAAAGACACAACCTTTCTGAGAGGAGGCATGAGTGGTTCCTCATAGCTGTGAGACACACCTGTCCTACTTTGGCTCACTGTTAGCCTTCCCGATTTTGCAAGGCAAAGATAGGTGCTTTTGAACGGGGATTTTCTTCTGCTGCTATGCAGTTCTGAGCATTGATTTTTGAGAAATGTCTTTAGTCTCTTGATTAAACTAATCTTCCAGCATTTCTGAATGGTGTAATTCACTGTGGAGAATAAAAGGTCCTGTTTTGTTTAAGTTTTCTTTGCGCTTGTGCTTAAAATCGAGTCAGCAGCACAGCGATATAATGAAATGGAAACATTTGGTTTAAAATAAACAGACATGTTATTGAAACTTTCTGCTTTCTGGTGATATTACAGTTATTGTGAGTAAATCCTGCTGTAATATAGTTCGAAATAGTTGAACGGAAGAGGAGAATCCTTCGCACGCTGGAAGTCTTCCTTGCCTTTGCGCTCTCTCCCTATTCGTTGTAGTCTCTACAGGCTCTTAAATTATAGCTAAACTCATTTAAAATGGTAGGAATATAATTTTATAAAATAATAATAATTTTATAAAATAAATTTATAAAATGTGAACATGTGCAGTTGTGTGAAATCCTCTTTCTTAAGAAAAAGAGCTTAAATTGTTACATTACGGAACCAGGCACATCCACTCGCATGGATTTTTAGAAGTAATTTGTGTTAAAATCAAATATTTGAAAATTAGGAAAAAAAAGGGGAAAAAATTGAGATTATATTTTGTTCCTGTAAAGCATTGTTCTTTCCAGTAACAGAAAAGGGAAAAACTCCTGTACTTTCATCTGGGAAAGCATCTTTCGTATTTTACCATTGACAGGTTGATGAAAATCCACTGTTAGGTCCTAGCTGTGTGAAAAAAAATGAATTTGTGAATTTTTGACTGCTGCAGAATTTAGGAAAAGAGTTAGGTGCCCGTTTTCTCTTACCTAGTGTGATAGAACTTATGTGGCCTTTTTTTTTTTCTGTTTAAATGCATAGCCGGTAAAAATGCTGTCAAAAGGGAAATCAACTAACAGGAAGATACACAGGAGCCCTGTTAATTAGCCAGATCTGCTTGAATTGCTAATATCAGCTCCTTACATCTAATTCTTCAGGTTTGGCCATTTTTACTTGAAAAACCTTGATGATTATGGATCTTGTTCTGCCACTTGCACTGTAATCTAGTGTAAGAATTTACCTATCCAGGCTGATACATAGTGTGAAAAAAAAGAGATGATGGGGGTTATGAAACCTATGTGTTCAATGTTAGTAATTTTTTACTGTTTATATTTGCTATTCCATCAGTGAATCAGCATTTTAATATAAGGAATTGTTCAAAATTAATACCTTTAGTAATAATAATAATGATAAATCCTGCGTGTTTATCACTGAGTAACTTCCAGTTTTTTGGTTTTGTTCTTACTGGACTCCTGAAAACCTGTTTGTTATTTTTTGTATATGCCATTTTTTTTTTCATTTTTTCTGTCGGTGATGAAACGGTTTTGGAGGCAGAGAGGATATGATTTGTTAGTGAATCATTTGATGAGGTGAAAATCTGGACTGTGAAATACGTATTCTTTCATCACTTCACTAGAATATCCTTTTGTTTCATTCTTACAGATAAAATTTAGCCTCATGACATTTAAGAAATGTGTACTTTATTGTGATGTATTTTGTGCCAAAATTAGTGTCTACTGCATAGCATGAGCATTCTTTATTCATTAAAAGAACATAATTTTTCCTCCCCAAGATGATTTCATATTTTGCTTGTGGATGGATGCTGGTCAGTGGAGGCATATTCGTGTTTTGTGGTTTGTTCATCAGGTGCAGTTGAGCACTTTGGCCTCTCCCTTGTGGGTAGCAATGAAACTACTTTTTTGCTTTTGTGGACTTCAAAGTAGTGCTTTTCATTTTCTTATTACAGTTCAGAAGAACTTCTTCCTTCACTCTGTGCACATTCCTTAATCCCATTATCTAGTCTCACAGGGAATTGTTAAGAAATACATATTAATTTTTATTATAGTACTTGTGCTGTACACAGGGTTTTTATTTTTACTTCACATTTCTTTTAATTTTGTACATAAATTTGAGTACCTTATATCAATCTGTGCTAATGAAGCTGGAGCTGACTGTATTCTAAATCTTTTCCTCAAAATTAGACAGAATAATTCCATTGTGCGGCTACGATTTTGCTGGTTTGGCAGTGCTGTGCAAATAATATCTAGATTATTTATTTATTTATTTATTTATTTATTTTATTTATTTATTTTGTGAGGAGACTGGGAAGAAAAGTAAATATTTCACTTACTGATAGATTTGATAATGATCTTTGTGGTACAGTTCTCAGTTTGCTCTGCTAGTTCGTCAGTGTTAGGTGAGGACTGCTAACAGCTTTAATGATGTTGGCTTCCACAGAGTTGTTAAAAAGTTGCTCCAAAGGTATTTGCTAATTAATGTTGTTAATGAGCAGGAAAAACAGCTGCATTGGGGTTTTTTCCTGTGTGTGTGTGGTGGTTGTTTTGTTTTGTTGGTTTTTTTTTCTTCTCCCTTTAGTTGTTGTCTAATCAAATTTTAAAAATAGATATATATTCATACAGGCAGGGTGGTTTTTAGAGCAGAAATTAACAAAATGGGATCTATCAATCCTCTTCTCTTTCTTATTGTTTCCAGAAAAGAAGGAAATAAAGAGAGACTCTGGAATTTGAAAGTATTGACCTTCTGACACACACACACAGCATGGTCATTGCACTGGCACATAGAGTGCCTTAAGCCACCGTAATGGCAAACTGCATTTTTTAAGTTACTGATATAAGAGCCAGCTGGATGGGGGATGGAGAGCCAGCATTGACTCTATAGCTATTTACAAGTTTCCACTTTAGAGCCAGACAGCTTCACTTTTATATTCCCAAACTTACCACTTAGGAATAATGTTGCTTTGTTCGATTTAGCTAGGGATTTGTGACTGCTACATAGACTTAGTACCGTTTGGTCCAGAATTGTGTGGTCATTCTTCATAGAGATTTGCTTCACAGAGCAATTTCATTCATCTGGTGGTGGGGGAGGGATGAGAAACAGTGAGGGGACATTCAGATATAGCATTCTTCAAGGAAAATATGCGCCCACATGAGCTAGTCCCTTTTTTAAAAGCTTTTTAAAGATGAAGGCAGAGATTTGGATTGAGTATTTAAGAGCCAATTCAGACTCGTGTCTTCAGAATACGTGTAATCTCCTAGATGGGCTATCCATGTGTAGTCTGGAAGAGACCTCAAACTTGTGTACTGAAAAAAGCTCTTCTCCTCCCCCCCCCTTTTTTTGTATTTGTTTACAGTTATTGCTCCAAAACACTTATACATCTTTTTATAGTTCTCTCAGGGCTTAGTTTATTAAAAATTAGTGATCCATCACTAAGCGGGGTACAGTACAAATACTGGTGCTCCCAAAAGGGAGTTTTTGTGCCAAACCAGACGAAATAATAGGGATACATAAGCTGCCAAAAAGCGTGTCTCCCAATTGCTAATTAATCAGGCGAAAAAGCACCTCAGCAACTACAGTTGAATGTGGGACAGACTTGTAAATATTTAATAAAGATGTATTAGGGAATATAATATCTTTCTGTTTGTATGTAGATATAATTTCTCTTTTAAAAAGTAAATAAAAATGTCATCCATGTGCCAGAGTTGGGGATTTCTTTTATGTTGATGGCACTGTCACTGGATGGAGCTCTTTGAGAAAACTTCTTGCTGCTTTTGAGCAAAAGGATACCATTTTGTCTATCCATTTTTCTTGTGTGTTTTCAAGTTGATCGTTGTTGGTCATAGTATCTATGACCAGTAAGTAAAGCTTAGAAAAGATACTTAAAAAAACTCAGTAATCTGAGTTACTAGGTGTGGGGAAAAAAACATTGCCGTGAATATCTGGTATCCAAATCTGCCAATCACTTTTGGCTCAGCGCCCATCATGGTCGCTGTGCCCATAATTAAATGCCTGTCATTAGTGTATTTTTCCATAACATTTACAATGGAAAAGGCAAGGGGTCCTTCCAGAGCTATGGCTGTCAGGGGAACAATAAAAACTAATTACACACTCCGCTGTCACCATTGTCAGCTCTGCTTTTGGGGGGAAAGAACATGGAAAGTGTGTGCCTAATAATTATATATATAAAATTATATATATACAGTACCCGATTGGGGAAACTCAGTCAAAGTGAAGTGACATTTACTTGGAAGTTTATTATTCCTGCATTCAAAAGACCTGAATTGTAAGGTTGTGTTTTCCCCTCACTTAGCCTAAGTTGCAAGCACTTTTCCCTTTGCATTCAGTCACTTCTGCCTTTCTCTCTTTCTTTCTCTCTTGCACACCTTATGGTGAACTGAGCTTTCCAACGAAATTGCTGGGATCAGAGCCGGTATTTCCCTGCATTATTATGTTTGTGCAAGTCATTTTATCCTTTCTATGCTTTTCTTCGTGGATAAAAAATGTTGAATGAAAGTACCTATGGATAATTTTGCTTGTTCAGCTTTTTTTTGGTTTACAGTCCCTGGCATGCAGGTCATCCCGAGTGGAATAAGGAGGGTGATGTTATGGAGAGCCACTGCAGTGGCTTTGGAAGAGTGTGTGTGCCAGTCTTTGTCAGTACAGAGATATTTCCCAATGTAAGCGCAAGTGCATAGCCAGGGAGTGAATTATCTGTAGAACATTGTCCTGAAAGACACTGCAGAAGTGATAATCGTGCCGTTGCCCTAATATGTACTAATGTTTTTTTTCTGTAGCTGGAAAATGAATAATTTGTTTAAGCAAATTTTTTTTGGCCCACAGATTTAAAAAAGAATAGATTCTCAGAGCTAGGTTTTTGAATACTTCAGGTGTGTAGAGATGCAGACGAGTGCGTGGGGTTTTTGAGACTGGTTGGTGCCTGGCTGCCTTAGATTTTATTTCTGCCATTTTATACCTGTAGGTACTTATAATACTTTTCAAAAAACAGTCCCTGAAGCTCCTTGAGGAAAGCAATATAAATAAATATCTTGTTTTTAAAAGTAGCTGAAGTTAGGAGCTGATGGGTGCTAATGATGAATGGATTCCATTTATTTGTGTTGTATGCTCAGTGGATGGTACCAGGATTGAAGTTGTTGTTTTTTTTTTTGTTGTTGTTGTAGTTGTTTTGTGTGTTTTTTTGTTTTTTTTTTTTTTTTTTAAATCTGTCATCTTTTATGTTCTTTTTCTGTAGTATTTCAGGCATTGTTCAACTCCATCCTTCAGAGGTTTAGAGGGGACATTATTGAGGTGCATTTGTGACAGGGTGCTGTGATGCACAAATGGTTTCAGTTGTCAGGCCTTTTATGAGGCCTCGCGAGCTCTGTGAGCCAGGTGTGGGGGGACTGGTCTATGGGTATTTGTGTGATCGCCTCCAACTGATGATCCTTGACTGAGATTTCTTGAACAGCTTCTGCTGGGTTGGAACTTTCAACCTGAGTGCCGCAGAGATGAAGCGCACCCAGCAAGTGAATGGTGGCTGTGCCTTGGTGGCTGCAGGGCTGGGTGCTGGGTGTCAATGGCTGTGAGCAGGCAGGCAGCAGCTGTATGGGGCTCCTGGTGCATCAGGACAATTCGGAATGTGCTAAAAAGAAAAAGCATTAAGGTTGTGAAAGTTAGATTAGTCTGATACAGCAATTCAAAATTAGGAGGAGATAGAGGTTATTTGTTTTCCAAAGCATTATGTGATACACCACTCTTTCCTACATAATGCTCTCTAAAGACTAGATGGATTTTGTGAATGTCCAAATACAAGAGAGCTTGTTCTTTGCTAATGTAATTTAAATATTGTGTTCAGGAAGTAATTCTTTCTTTTGTAAAAATAGAACACTGGTATTCCACAAAAAGTTCGTGTTTTGCCAGAGGATCCTATTACTCCTTGCAAATGTAAACTCTTTAATATGATAAACATTTCACTTGTCACTTTTAAAAATACGTATAGTTTTACCAAAATTGTAAGATTTCCCACCTCCCTACTCCCTCTGGTCCGTAACTGTGTTCTGGCCTGCTAAGAGAATAAGAAAGCATCTTTTTACGAAGCCTTTTGTTTAAAGCAATATCAAATACTGCTTTTTCCTTGATTTCCAGTAGACAGACTTGAGGGTGTCAAGAGGCTGTGAAATACAGCGTAAGCACCGGAAGACAAATCTTTCAAGAAGTGGCAATGTTTAATTTAGAAAGACGTGTATTGATTATATAAACCTCTTTTTCTTAATTGAATCTCATTAAAAAAAAAAAAAAAAGAAGAAGTTCTAATTCTTAAACTGAACACACGGTGCATATATTTGAAATTTTATCATATTTTGTAGTCCACGTGTCAGTAGACCCAGTTATAGAATAGTGGACTCCAATTAATGTTATTTGTATGTATTTGTAGCGTATTGTCATCAGGGTTCACAGAGATCTTTGAAGTTGATTTTTTTCTAATATTGTAAGGATATTGTGTGAATTTTAATAGGTTTGTTCAGTTCACAAACCTTTTAAAGGATGCGTACTCAATTTTATTGAGGAATTTACACTTTAAAACCATCCCCAGACAAACTATGTTTACAAAAAAAAAAAACAAACCAGGAACATTTCCTGCAGAGAACACGATCATTTTGTAACATGCTTAATAGTATAATTCTCATTTAAAAACATGAAATATAAATCAGTCTTTTAGCACTTGGCACAAAAGTTGTATGCATATAGCTTATTTTCTTCTCTAGCAAAAGTTCAGTACATTTGCTGAGTATAAAGAGATTCTTCATTAAAATAAAAACAAAAAGTGTTGTTATTCACGGTATCTTTAATCAAGGTGGTATGAAATTTCTCATTAAGGTTAAGATTCACATTATCATAACAAGTGACAGTGTAGGTGAAGAAGGAAAATTAATTAGAGAGGTAGATCATGCTTGTTTCTCATTATATCCTGGCTATTCATTGCATTCAAATTCTGAGCAAACCTTTTCTCAATAGAAGTTACTTGCCAGGAACACTTTATGAAGAGAATCTCCATATTTACTATTTCTAATCCAAAGCATGGTAGTTGCTTTTTTAAAAAAAAGAAAAAAAAAAAAGTTTTTTTGTATGATTTATTGCATCCGTTTAATATTACTTTTTCAGACCCTGTCTCTGACTGAACTATATTTTATAGCTTACTGTAAAAAGACATCTCCGTTTTCCATTTTTCATATTAGCTTTCTTGATTTAGTGCTGGTATAATGGCCTTCTTCAGAACAAAGCGTTTGGAGGAGTTTCACAGGCACTTTATTTTAGGTGTAGAATGTGGATCTAATGCATTAGTGATGAAACCAATTTTGCCTTTCTAACTTCTGCGAGTAAAGCAGATCACTGCACTGCTCATTTGGATTTCTGTGTTTGTTTGCTGCTGTTCTTATTTTTTATTTTATGTAAAGAGGAAGATACATCTAGTTTTCTACATGAAATTAGCACAGGATGGCTATAAGACCTGAGAATTAACGTTAGGTAGGTTCAGCCCAAACTTCTTTCTTCACTTGTTTCCTTTCCAGTTAGGAAAGCCTTATTTTCAATACAGGATGTCCTCCGTTTTACACACTAACCGAAGGCACAGTAGCTCTTTGTAGCTGCCATTCCCCCGAGGTCTGTTGAGGTACCTGGGCGAGCAGTTCTGTGGCGTTCCCTGCGGTGGGTGAGAGAGGTCAGTGCTGCTTCCTGTGATTGCTGCTGGGATGGCACAGCCAGGGACCGCTTTGGACTCAGAGACATTCCCACCTTAGAGAAGGAAAAAGAAACAAATTTTACTGACCACTTGGTTTTGTTTTGCAGATAAATTCGTAGGTTTCAGAGAGAATCTTTCCTGCTCTTCGTACCTAATGGTGTGTACCGCTGCAGGAGTGCTGGTATTAAAATAATATATCTGGAGCAGTAATGACGTTTTACACAAATACAGCCTGTCAGTTGAGAAGATATCCCAGCAATACCGAATCTTCTGATCTACAGTAATGCTGAATTACTAATTACTCTTTTCTGTGGTGTTCTGTTGTAACCAGTAGTAAGTTGGGTTCTGTAGTACCCATTGATTCGAGTAAATAAAACAGTGCGTTAACATGTTCTGATCAGATGCTGTGCTATATTTGCATTAAATTTCCAAATACTTTAATGAATCATTGGGGATGTCATGATTTTTATCCTTCAGACTCAGGAAGTAATGAAAAAGAACAAAGTAAGCATCAGCTGCTCAGTGGATGGTTTTTCACTTTGCCTTGTTTTTTTTTTCACTCTAAAATTTGAAAGCATTATTAATAATGTTAAGCGTTTTTTTTCTTTTAAACAAATTTTCATTCAATCTCTATCGAGTGATTAATCATTTATTTTCATTTACCGTTTCTGTGAAGTCCATCGTTTTATTCCTGTTGTTGCTTACTAATATTTTTTTTCTTTTCAGATCTCCAGTCTCCTTATCTCCTCTTTAGGCGTGGTTGCATGTATTTTATTTGTATTAGTTTTTTACTTATTTTTAATGAATTAGTATTTGTTTATTCATGTATTGATTGAATTTCTCATCCCAGATATAGGCTTAGGAGAATGTACTATGAAAGGGGAGTAATAAATTTTTTTTACTGTCTGATTTTTGTACAGAAAAGCTCGTACTCATTTCCTTAAGACTGGGAACTTTCACAACTTCAGTCTTTTGAACTGTTTTGTAAACAAGTACTTTCCACTTGCTCAGGAGCCTGACCTTTGCTGCAGATGTGTCTGTGTCTTTCTATAATTGTACTGGTTCTTTCTACCTACTTTTTTTGTGCTTAAAAGCATTTGTGCATTCTTTTAAAACAAGAAGATAGAATGGAAAGCAGTTTGGAACACCATCTGTTGTTACTTCATTCAAAAAATCAAACAAATGCCATGACAGTAATACAACATTCTCAAAAAAAAAAAAAAAAAAAAAAAAAAAAACTCAAACTATCAAACCTCTGAAATTGAAAAAAGGAGTTTTTTTTTGAAAAAGGAGAGATGGGAGGTGGGAAGATACATTTGTTCTGCTGATACGTGAACTTTAACCCCAGGGCTGACAAAAACTGTGTTTTTTGAAAAGATCCTGACACCACTGAAGCTAAGCTGTAATTTTTCCTGTTTAAGCTGTGGCTTGTCAGACTCTGGCTCAAAACTTTGAGTGCAGTCTAACGTGAGAAAGCATGTTCAGACAAGACTCCATCCATTCTAAACGAAAAATCATACAGCTGCCTTTCAGTTTGAGAAGGTAAATGATGATTGTCAATCTGTCAGATTTTCACTCTCAGAAACGTTTTTGGGTGTCTTTTTTCTTTCTTTTTGTGTGCTTAATGTGTATGGCAGTGGTAGAAGAGAAAGAAGGGATACAGTTCTACGAATGACAACCTCAGTTTTCCAATGGAATGTTTCTTTTGTTTGTTTGTTTTAATTCCACAAACTTCTGGAAGAAGGTCAGTGTTTAATTGACCACTCTCTCCCTAGCAAACACGGTTGCCCCAATATTGCACGTATTTTAAAAACATTCACTGGTATTTCCATTATGCATAAAATTATCTCTTTTTTTTGGGTTAATAATTACATCTTGGCTGTGGCTTAAATGAAAAATGTCAGTTCTTTGTGTTTTTCCTATATTTGTTCTCTCGATAAACTGAACATATTTTTTGCTTTTTTTTCTGTTTGTTTTTTTTACTTGTGGTGTTTAAGCAGAACAGAAAGTTGCATCACTCTGTGCAGAAGGGTGCATGGCTATAGTCCATGTATGGTTGTGCTGTGACCCAGGTGTTGCAGAGAGCAACAAGAACTTCAGGTAGCTGGTGAGATGATCCTCTTTGCATACTTTGTTTGCTTGGGTCGTTTCAGGAGATTTGTTTATAGTAGTTGTGTGATACGTGATTTTTGAACTTTGCTAGTTAGTTTTTGGAGAAAAATGGCCATTCTAATTATAAATGTCTGTCTGCTCTTCAAACCTAAGTTGTGGTATTGTTCAGTGTCCCCATACCTTTCCTGTCCCTCTTCCCATTTCCTTTTCTCTGTCTTTCTTGGAAATAATCATTGCCACAGAACAAAGTGGTTTGGGTAATCAGTTTACTTCATTTTTCCCCATTTGAATAAAATTGGGTAATGCCTGGGGGTTCCTGAGTGGTGAGCTCTGCTTAAGGAACTGTAAAACAGTGGCTTGAAACTGCTGCGAATATTGACTGGGTCTCTGAGCTGAGCCTTCCTCTGAAGAGTTGAAAGGCTCCTATTGTTCCTCCTCAGTCAGCACTCCATAGCCAAGGCTAAAGCATGCATGTGTTAGGAGAAGAAAGACAGAGGGGGGAAATGAAACAGCGGACACAACTGAACACTTAACTGATCACTGCAAAGGGTAAGGAAGCTTCCAACAAAACAGGGGCAAGAACTTGCTGTGGGTTGCAGAAAACTTTGCTGAGCTGGAATGACTCACAGCACCCACCCTTTCTTTGTCAGCAAGGGGTGCTAGATGTGTGTAGCTGATAGCCTTGGCATTAATTAGGTGGGATGTGGGAACGGGAAGGGGAACCGACATCTTTCTCCTGGGGGGTGGTACTGGTAGAGGTTCTGCTGCACTTTATGAACTGCTCAGTGATGAGAATGGGTTCTTGGCAGGTCTCTCTCCCACTGCCTGAGGCTCTAACCAGGATAGTGATGGAAAAAGTTTTCTGAAGGGCTTAACTGCTGCTATCCTGTTCCATCTAGCTGTAGTCTTGGCTGTGCAGCAGAAAGGCAAGATGCAGGGGATGTACTTTGATTAGAAAACTACTTTCTATTAATTCATTTGGGAGTGTAGTTTGGCAGTAAGACAGATTGCAGGTTGTTATGCTTCCCACAAGTCCCCTCCTTGTTGGAGAAGGTGCTGGTGGTGGCACTGGGTGGGTGACAGATCTCTGGTCAAAGGCAGTGTGGGGGAGCTGGCTCAACTGCTATTACCCTCCCAGTTCCTTTCTGCTTTCTTGAGTAGGTTTGTTGCCTAAGCTCCTTTTAAATTCTTATTTGCCAGAATATTTCACTTCTGTATAGGATGACTGCTTGTGTTGACTAGATAGGTAATACATCTACTAGATTACATTTACCTGCACTGAATCTCTGCATGCATATAGATCTCTGACTTGGTGTGATGAAAGTGAAATTCATCTCACTGGGCTTCCTAGTTCGCCCCACCTTCCCGCCCAAGAAAACCTTCAAAGAAATATATGATTAATGTTGTACCTGCTGCCAGTCTTAAAAGAAAAAAAAATCTTCCCCACTGATTCATTTTTGCTTCTAGATAAGTGTTTCTTGAGTGTGTTGAAAGAAATGTGTCTCACACATTTCATAATGGTCAGCTGTCCTCATCCCTGTCTGTTTTGTCACAGCTGTGTTCTTCACTCCCTCCTTTCCTTCAGTCAGGATGATGTAAGGAAACTTCAAAGAGCCCATGACCTCCTTTTCTTCCTACTCGCAAGACAAAGCCTTGCCCTCTGTTTAAGATTAGGGAAATGACAGTGTATCTATCTCATTATTGTACAGCATATTGGGATATTTTGAATATGAAAGGAGCTGCATAAAAGCAAATTCTGTTTACTCACCTCGAATGGGAATAGAATTGTCTAGTTTCTGCAGTGGCTCTTTGTCTAGATAGGAGAAGTTCTTGACACCATGTTAATAAGAACAAGTTTGCAGTGTGCTTTGCTTGTACCCTCTAGCAGCACTACAGCAGGAAGAAACCTCGTCTTCAAGTGTGGGGTGAGGAAGATAAAGCATAGATGGGAGTTGCTCAAAATGTGAATATGCTGATGACAAGGAACTTTAACTACATTGCCTTACAGCTAACAAAGGCATTATTTTCCAATGCCATAAAGAGCAGTAATGTTTCAAAGCCAGAAAAAATGGACTTTTGATGAGTAGGTAGGCAACATATTATTATAAATCTCTGTGGAAGAATGTGACTATGTTTTATTTTATTTAACTAAGTTGGGCATAGTAGTCTGAAGATAGAAGTCTGTAGTTGGGCATAGTAGTTGTTGATACACAAGAGGAAAGTTATTAATTTATTTTTTTTTTTTGCAGTAAGTGTATTTTCTTTTGAACTAACACTTTATGTCTTGCTAGTTGTCTGATGTTAACTGCTATTTATGTCTTTCTCTTTTTGTGAATTTAAAGCAAAAGCTGGAAATTACATTTTATTGAAAACCAAAGCGTTACAAACACCAACATGCTAAAGTTAAACATCATTGGATATAATTTGCATGAATGTTAAGTGTCCTTCAATAAAGCCAGTATAAGAAAACAGGTAACCAGACTCCTATTAGACCAGTTTTCTTTATTTCCTTCTCATCTCTGTCTATTCTTTTCTTCCTTCTTCCCCACTTTACAGAACAATTTTAATATTATGTTTGGTATTGTACAGAGAGAAAAATTCAGTTACAGCTTCTGCAGCAATTGTAACACTCCACTGTTACATGAACCTAAGATTTTTGTGTTAACCTTAACGCGTGTATATATGTGATTGCTTAAAATGGCTGCATTTTGAAAGGGTTTTTGTTCAGATTCGGAAGCAACATGCAGTCATACAAATTATGTCATTGTTTTACTTTATCCCTCTTCTATTTTTGAAGGTTAATATAGATTTGCTTTCTTTGTATTTATGAAATTAACTGTTCTGAGTGAATTTTTGAATGGATTGGCCACATTAAAAAAGAGCGGCCCATCATAATTTTTATCAACTCGTGTTTTTCTTCTACTGTAGCTAGTACTAAACTGTAAGAGTTTTTTAGAAAACATACAAGTCATGGTAAATTTTTTTTTTTTTTTTTTGTATCAATAATGTTATGTTTACCAAGTAGCTCCATAATGCAGCTTTATTTTGAACAGTTAAATGCTTACTAGCTGTTTTTCCATTTTAGGACAAGCCAGTTTGGAAAGCAGGTAGTTGTTAGTTCTTACAACTGTGCACTGTCATGTATTTTCTTTAGACATTATTGACTCTTCTGTTGTGTGGACATTTTTTGAAATTTCAAAATTTCATACTCAAAATGAGTATGAGTAATGTATTGTATCAGTGCACGATACCCTCCTCCAGTCAAGTCTACCATTTCTCTTAGAATTTCTACATTTATGTTTCTTGTTCTACTAATAACAAATTTTCATGGTTTGCAGACATTATTTTAAAACTAAGCAGGCTAATTACAGTCTTTGGATATACACATACATACATATATATGTATAAAAATCTAATTTTATAGTGTTTTCCTAAAAGGATTTAAAGAATTAAGATAGAATTGAATTATAAGGGTAGGGAGGAGATGAATTTCTCAGCAAGAGTGTTTTGCTTTTCAGTAGAAGTCCACAAAGAGCAAAATAAAAGCATTCAAAGTCTTTCTAGGCATGTCTCCATGAAGACTGAAGTACTGTGTGCAGGGGCAGGCACCATTGTAGAGCTACACTGCCTAGTGCACTGCTAACTATTTACACTTTTCACATCGAAAAATATCTGCTTGAGAACAAAAAGAGGGAAACCTTACCGTGTGTGCAGGTGCTGATTTTCAGCTCGGCTTCACTGTAATCTGCTTCCTTGCTTGGTGCAGCCCTTTTTGAATGACTGTGTGGCCTTTCAATGAATAAAATCAAATCACAAAATGTGGTAAAGAGCTGTTTTCCTGGATCCCATGGTTCATGCCTTGCCAGTACTGTCCTTTAGGTCCCATCCTTAATTGAGGATGTATGCAACCTCTTATGAACACTGTTCATGCGAGTTTGCTTTCATATTTTAGTTCAATAAAAAGTTGAATTTTAAGTTCTTCTGTGTTTCACTGTCAGCTGCATTCTGCATCGACTTACTCTCTTTGTTCATTAGTAAATAAAGAGAAGTGTAAAAGCAGAGATCTAGTGGAACTAAACTCAACTTGGCTTGATTAGTCAGAACCCGTTGCAAACAATGATACAGTAATTGGGCAATATGATTTTATTTTTTTGTAGTCCGCATTGGTGGTTTTTTTTTTTTGGCTATATTTTAATTGTAAAGAGAGAAACTTAAGGCATGACATACAGGGCAAAATACAGTTTGTTTTTTTAAAAAATTGTTACGTGTTTAAATCATTTTGGGGAAGTTACTGAAATTTCTGCTTTTACCCTCGCTTAGGACGTACGTATGTGTCTTGTATGTATATTTTATATTTTTACTTAAAACAATTATGAGTTACAGCAACGAAACAAAAACAGTTCTTACCACAGTGTTATGTCTAGACCACTTTTCTTCAAGTTTTCTGTATTCTTTTTTTGTGTGTGTACCTTATTTCCTTATTGCTCTTCTAACATAACAATTTTAATATTATAATTGTTATTGTACAGCCAGGGAAATTCAAGGTGTGTCAGTAAGAGTGGCATCTTAATGATTTTAAGGATTAATGTTTGCCTTTTTATGTTATGGAGTCTGCAAACATGCACTGATATTTTCTTTTCCATAAATAGCTAGGCAAGTGCATATTATTACTGTGCTGAACAGGGATAAGTATGAACCCAACTCTGAAGATCAGTTACAGTCTGCAGCCTCTAATCTGAGTTAAAAAGTTCAGAACAACATAGATTTCTGTCATTTTTGTAAACAGAAAATTATTATGTTCATTTAATGTCTGTGAATACTGTGTCCAAGTCCAAATAAGTTTTAAAAAGCAAATGCTCAGAATGAAGTAACTGCCAGTTTGATTCGAAGATACTCCCTAAAAACAGCAGTAATTCTTTCTTGTGGCGGAATATCAGAATTGGCACCTGTCTACCAGAGAACTATGCTCATTTCAGCAGATACAGTTCATCATATCCAATCCAGCCTTCTGCCTTGATAGAAAATAAGGAAATTGTTGTTGATCACGTTGTCTGGGAGGAAAAAAAAAAAAAAGTAAGTTCTGAAATTCTAAACTAATATCGGTTAACATTGCTTGTGTCATCTGTGAGTTCTGATCATGCACTTCTCTAGAGTACAGGGATATAGTTGTGAAAAGTATATGCAGTGTATATAGTGTGTATAGCTCAGAAAAGTGTGAAATGGTAGAGGCATTAAGATATTGTGGTATTTATGCTTAGTGTATTTTTAAGAAACTTACAGCTTATGAAAGGCTCTGCCTGTCAAACAAGCAGAAGAGTTCTGATTTTTCAGTTTTGTCTTTGGCTTTACTTCTGACATATTGGAAAAAACCCACATTCTTATTTTAAGGAATGTATTTTGCAAATGCAATTCCTCAAAAGGCAAAATATATACTTTCCAGCTAGAAAACAGATATATCTTTTTAGGACCTTAGATGATGAACACTCAGAATATTTAAACCAAAGCAAAACAGCTGATACATTAATTGCATTTGATTTTACTAATGCAGAATTTTTACATTTTTCAAATATTTTGAAAATAAATTGAATAAAAATTATGAGTTACTGCAGTTTCTGAAATAATACAAATTGCACATTCAAATTCATTTTTGAAGGCATTTTCGCACTGAGATACAACGATTGATCAGCATATGTTCTTTGTTTCTCACAGCCATCTTTTTTGGATAGGTGTTCAATAATGCCTTTTCAACAGCTTGTCTAAATAATTACTGAAATGAGAGAAGGTTTTCACTTACATGGTAAATTATAATACACAAACAAAAAAGTCCCTGCACTTTGGAAGGGTTAAAGCTTTTCATGAAGGTTAATAGAAAATAAAGAAGTGTAGCAATATAGTGTTTGTTTGAAGAATTTGAGCAGAGGTATCTATTTATCTCTAATGGAGGATGACAACGAAGGATTTAAGAAGTCATCCCCCTTATTGTCTCCAATACAAAAACCTTCCATCTGCGTCTTTCAACTTGCTTCACCACTTTTGAAGAAGCAGTGGGCAAACTGCTGAATTTTTATTAATCTGCTTAACCTAATGAGATGAAAAGACCTTTTCAGAATTACGGGGGAACAGACATGTACTTACAGAGAAAAGTGGTTTTGAGTGCTTTCACATCTAGGAATTTTCTCTGTACTAATGGGGAGCAGGCAGGCCTCCATTCTGCCTCTGGCTCCCTCAGCTGCCATCCTTGTCATGCCTCCATACCTGATTTTAGACCTGTAAGTGTATGTTTGCAAGGTGTGCCCCCAGCCCCTTGGGAAGAAATGAAAAGAGGAGTTGAGGAGGGGCTGGGGTGTGGGCACCATTGGGAACCAAGACAAGAAAGCCTAAGCTGATAAAACGTGACTCCTCAGATGGGGGCCCTGTTTGGATAACTTGCCTCTTCTAAATTCCTCTTTCCTCTTCCCTCCCTCCCCCAAGCTCCCTCTCCTTTTCTCTCCCTTGTCAAGCCCACTTCATAAACGGTAGCAGCTGGGGATCTTTTTAGTGGCATTCAGGGATTACTGCCCTTCAGGATTTTAATAAGCCCCACTGCCTGAAATGCCTGTGAGGTTGCTCTCTGAGACAATTACCATTCAGGGCCGAGATTGAGGGCCCTTCATGGTCCAGATGGCCAAGGGGCTGCGCATGGACAGATAGCATTCCACAAACAACAGATCAGTGGAGCAAAGAGAGGTTGACTTTTATTTTATTTTTATTTTTATTTTTATTTTTATTTATTTTGTCCTCATTTAAGATAAGTGGGGGAGAGGGAGAAAAGGAAGGGAATAAGGGGGTTCTATCACTTTGCAGCTAATCAAAAGCTAAGTTTGCTCATCCTCCTATACATAACTGGATTTAAACTGTGACCTCTTAAGAACTGCAGTTCGAGGTTACATATCCCTCTCTGCCATAAGGCAGCTGCACTTTGTAATTTAAAAACACAATACCCCTGATTATAAGGAGTGTTTCTTAGCTGCCCCCAAAGGAAGAAATAACTTGCAGAGAGCTAGGACGAGATCTCTTCTTCCTTTAGTACTGGCAGCAGAGGACTAAAATTGCAGTCAGAACTGATTGGTAGCTGGAAAATCTGAAAATGCAGCTGATGAACGCTGGTCAAATGTTTGGGAGGAGTTGCACATTTAGGTTTGTTTTTACCTGCCGTATGGCATGGTTACTAAATGTAGCGTATGGAAATGAAGCAGTAGACTTCATAAAAGTCACCTTGTTTGGATGAGATTTTAGATTTTAAATAAGGAAGGGGAAGTGCCTACCCAGGGGAGAAAGTTTGGAGTTAATTTTGCAGGGAGCACTCCTTAGCAACTTAAGAGCTTGCAAAGCTCGTTTCAGTACAGCCAGAGCTTTTTGGTCTTGCGGTCCTGTGCAGAAAGTGGGAAATGTGGCTTATTAGCTGAACAGCTGTTCTCTGTCTGGATGGACAGACATTAATTTTTTAATCCTTGGACCCCCTGATGGCAGAAAAGCCCATTTATGCCTCTTCAGATTAAAGTTAATATTTGTGATGCAGAGCTCAGTTTTTCTGCCCATTTGCTTTTGACTTGTACAATGAATAGTTCATTCTTTTAAATCATATTTAATAAGAAAATAAAATGCATCATGTCATAAAGGAGAGAAATAGCCTTAAATAAAAAGCATACAGCTGGACTGTCTTATGGCCGAGTAGTTTGGATGAATGGGGCTAATTCTCAAGTTATTGATCGTAAGATTTCTCCTTCCATACCCCAGTAAGCTGTAGCAAGTTAATTTGTGTAATGGCTGTAACTCCAAAGTTTTAAAAAAGATTACTTGAAGCTCTCACAGAAAAAGAATAAAAATGAATGGATGGTAGAATTTTGCATGCTAATAATGCATGATAATGCAGATGTGAACAGCTCTGCTTCCGAAATAGTTTATTTCAAAGTTATACCGGGGAAAGCAGGATGATAATTTCTTACTCTAGAAGTTCTGAATATGGCTAGAGCATGGAGATACTCATGCTTGCTTAGACACCTCTAAACTGTTTCTTCTTCCTCTGAGTATACATACTTCCTGGGACTGTTGTTTCTAAAAGTAACTGTGTTGAGGGATATCTCTGTGGTTAAGAAATGATTTGTAACAGAAATAACAATACAGGAAGACAGTTCACCTGAAGACATTTTGTTGGCCCCTTTCAAACTGATGACTGGTGGTTTATGCCCCTGTTTGGAAACTAAATGATCAGCTTTGTTTGCCTTCTGCAGTCCCATCAAAGTGTATTTTCCTCTTACCTTTCGGTGTTGCTAGGAGAGCGCATTTATGAAGAAATAAATAAATTTTCATAACAGGCTTAACTTTAGTAATGGGTGCAGATTGTTGATATGTTAACAGTTCTAATACCAGTAGTTAAGTGCGCCCGACAGAGAAGACCATGCAGCAGTTTCTTAGTGTGGCAGGAATAGGAAGAAATTCTGTGTGCCATGTTTTTAAAAGTAGATTCGCTAAGACAGTGGGGATAACGATTGAATTGGATGAGTCAATTTTGTCCAGTTTTAAGAGGTGATGGCATTTTGAATCCTCAAATTCAATTTGCACAAGATAGAGCATCATGATGTAGAACAATTTATTGAACATTGAAACTTGAGTCTTCTGTTCAATTTGAATTGGTAAGACTGGAAAGCTTCAACTAGTGGTTACGTTTGTAGATACAAACAGTGCTTGAGAGTGTTAGCTATGTGGCATGACAGTTCTAAGGACATCCAGTATATGTATGGCTACATTTCATCTGGGTGCATGTGTGTTTTGATACTGGAACATGCCTTTTATATAACAGGTGCATGTGTAATGTCACACGTAATAGAAGTGCTTTTCAGGGGCATCAGTGTGACTCACTCATTGTCCTAGAACTGGGTTATTATGAGACTGGATTAACAGCGTCACAACATATCATGGTAAAATTTTAGATGGGGTGTGCAGGAATATTCAGAACACTAGAAATGCTGTTTACATGTATAAATGAAACATTGAATTTGTGTGAAATGTGTGTTTTGTTTTGATTATCATGTTGTATCATTTTGATGTATTTCTGGTTTCTTGTAAGTGTAAAATGGTAAGAATGGTGCACTTTCAGAACACCGTGTGGTCTCTGATGTAGCTTTCTGTCCATCTTCCTATCCTTGAGCATTTATGCAGTGTCCAAATATTAATCAAAATACATATTTAAGCTCCTGTGTGATTGTTTGCATATAGAACCTATGCATATAATGATTCCTCTGACTCAACACCTGGATTCTTTCTTAAAGTTCAGTATTTTGTCAGTTGTCTCCTTTTGTGTTTTTGTTTTTTCCTCCAGTAGTAGAGTAGGACCAATTTTTAATACCTTTAAGAGATTTATTTCTCCACCATCATTTTTTATGAGGATTCTTTGTTGATATAGCAAAGAATGCTAGAAACTCAAATAAAGACAAGACTTGAAAAACGTGAAGGTCTGTTTGTAACATATACAAATGTACATTAGTGAAATATTCCTTTTCCTCCATCTTCCAGCATGACGTGTCTGATTTTAGTCTTCTCACATTTTTTTTATTCCAGTGTCAGCAGACAGTGTATGCGCGGTAATTTACCTGACAGTGTCTAGTGCTGCCAAGTCTAGAAGCCTGATGGAGTCACAGAGCAGCATTATAGTGCTTGTCATTCTAAATGTCATGGGCATTTAGCTAAGGGCTCCTACAGCCTGAACGGATTCTCCCATTTTTGTTTTAAAAGAGGTACAACCCTTAATTAAAATTCATGCATTTTATCCTAGTTAGTAATATATGCCATGAAGTGATTACTGGATCTGAGTATAATAAAGGCAGCTAGAAAAAAAAAAATAGTTTTCCTTTCATTTAGCAGCATTGTTGAACCGTCCCTCTGTGTGTTTTGTATTCCTGAGTAGTTGCAGAAATCAGTGTGGAAATACTTCTAACGGGCACACATCAGCTGGATAAATTAAAGAGAGATGAAAGGTGGTTGATAGACCATTACTGTAATCTGTAGATACTATTTATAAACTTAAATAGCAATTTTGTATCTCCTTCCAGTGGAAGTAATAGCTTTGTTACTTGTTACTTTATTAACATGTATTTCCTGCGATTGTTATTGACTGGCATTTTTTAAAGTCATTAAATGTTGTGTAATTTCATTTCAGAACTTCTAAAATTCTTGACTTCTGTCTCTTGTCTGTAAATAAGTCTGTTAGCAGAGAAGGATGTTGGTATCTAAATGTCTCTGTGAGCGTGTCCAGACTCTGCTGCTCAAAGTGCTGTCCTGCAACATAATCTGGTACATGGTAAATGGATGATATTCTCAGAACTACTTGATGTTTTGTGGAGTGAGACGACAGTGTTAGTCCCAGCACATGGGAAAATTAAGGTAATCCTGAAAATATGATAAACTTCGACAGCTAAAGCAGCAGTCATTTTCGAAGTGTCATATAGGCATAGTGCTCCATTTGTAGGGGAAAGTGGATTTGTTAAATTGGCTGTCTTTCCACTTTATGAATTAAATCCATACCTTCATGAAGAAAATTAGGAAAATCACTTCTAATGACATATAATAAGCTGGAGAGGAGAACTGTTTCAAAGAATTAATCAAAGCAAAAGTTCTCTGATAAGTGGTCTGAGCCTAGATATTGGGTACGGTTTTTGTGCACCAGTGAACAAAAGGCTCTTAATTGGTGTTTATTCACTCCAAGTGTCCCAAACAGTAAACAGGAATAAAAGTGTTCAGAAGTGTCTGCACGTCATTTCCTCACAACTTGCCATGACTCCCTGGCGCTTCTGGTTTTGTTGGATTATTAGTCTGTGAAGGAAGAGATAAAGCATTTCCTTGTATTGAATTTGAGCACGCTCTGTGCTTTGGGCCGAATGAAATATTAAAGGCTGTTTGCGATCTCACAGATGAGTAGGGCATGCAAACTTTCACACGCACATGAAAAGGCTGGGGGGTGGATTGAGGCTGAGGCTTCCTTAGGTTTCCAGATTTCAGAGATTTGTTCATGGTTGTGTTAGTTTTGCCCTCCTACATACAAGGACACTCCACCCACCCACACTGTTTTTAATGACCACTTCTGTTCATTTTTTGTTAGCATCTGTGGACCATATGTATTTGTTCATCCTTCCATTGACTGTGACTACTTAAACTATTTCACAAACACAGTAAACATCACTAACTGTAACGAACTCTTTCAGTTTAGCATTCCTGAAACTGGAGCTTGCAAGACGTGCCCCTGCTAATGAGAGGGTGTGGATATACTAGTCTCATTTTCATCAGTAGAACAGCCTAATTGCTCTTGGGAAGGAGGGCAACAAATGGTATAGTCCACTTGGAAGGCAAAATAAGTTGTGATCTGGGGGGAGGTTGAAATTTAAAGGGTTGAGTGTATCATCAGTCTTTATTTCTCATCTCTTGGGGTAAATACGTATCCTTTGTACACATGCTTACATAATAGCATACCATCACTGCAGATGCAGGGAAATGGTCTGAGAAAGATTTCCATACTGTTGACTAATGTTCTTAATAGTGTATAACACTACGCAAACGGTAATTGTCGTATAGAGAGATGTTTTCTGTGGCAATCCTTGATTAAAATTATCTTATACTTTGGCTCACTGCTGAGACTTTTCATTCCATGGATGGCTGGTTTTACAAGTTTGGCTTTATCTGTCAGTCTGCCTGTGTGGAACTGAATTGAAATGTATCTATATTACTTAATGAGAAACTTTGTCTTAAGTGTAGGGAAGTCTCTCACTATGAGGCTGTCAGCCACCTAAGCCCTAAAATCCATGGTAATTACTGTGTCTCTAAAATGCCCCTCATTATGGCACATAAAATGCTTGGCTGCAAAGAACTGCTGTGTGAAGACTGTTTGCTGTGCCAGTCAGCATAAAATAAACCTCCTGGTAAAATGCAAGAAAACAAGTATTACACTAGGTTTGCATGTTTTTTGGTGGGGAAAGTTTCAATTTGTTCGACTGGTGCAGCAAAAATTTTGTATGTATACTTTCCACCACAGAGGAGCCCCATGGTGCTACTGCAGTCTGGTGCAGTCTGTTATAAATAAATATGCCTGCCCTGGGAGAAAATGGTGCATAAGGAGTTAAGTAAGGCTATTCACACTCAATCAATACTGGAGAAAAATATGTGGTAGGAACCTAGTAACCTTCCAAAGAAGTTGCTTTGAAATATTCATATAACAATAAAGGTGCAAATTCTCCTTTTTATTTGAAGGGAACTTAGCAAAGATGCATCTAACAGGAGGAAATATGAAAACACTTTTCCTCAATTACCAATGCTCAGCTCAAAGAAAGTAATGAAATTGTTTCAGAAAATAACTGCATGATTATTTATTGACTTTGGCTACATTGATTTGCTAAATCATATGGATGCTATTAAGGTTTGCTGTTTTAAGCAACAACGCTCAGTGCTCCCCTTCACCCTTTTCTTTCAATTGACATGGTCAAATCCCAATACAGCTTTGAAACCTCAGTTTGAAAGATTGCGTATTTCAGTTATGCGTGTACTGGTTTCTTATTTCTTAATTCTGTCCCCATAGCCATCTCCACCCTTCATATTTTGGAGTATTTCTGTGTAGCGTGACACCCATCTCGGATGTGAAACTGTGAACTGTATTATTTTATGTATACTTTCTGTTCAAAACTCATTTAACTGGAGTGTGGACTATGCTTTTCAATTGGAAACATTCCATGTACTCTGTATTACAATGTCAGATTACTAGTAGATTTTCAATGCAAATAAAAAATGTAATTTAAAGCCATCTCTCTCAACTGCAGGTTATTTTAAAAGGTTTCCTGGTTGTTTTAAAATAGTATGTGTTGGAGATGTCCCACATCTTATTATTGTGAAGACTGATGACAGAAATGCTGAGTCGCACAAATGATCTTATAAAAGAAATGGAGCATATTTAAACTAATTCAGATATTTCAGATTTGCTCCTTAGTTGTTCCTGTGTGAGCAGGGCCCCAGTCTGAGCTTCACCTATGCATTTTGGTGGAGGTATCAGGTGCTTCATCTTCAGCTGCTTGTGATGTTGTTCTGTTGGGAGAACAAAATGAAGCTCTTTGTAAAAAGAAGTTGGAAAAATTCAGTTGTCAGTGTCTAAGTGGCAGCACAAATGTACTGAACAGCCTAGCAGAGGAAAATAGATTTTTCTGTGTTTAATAGTTCAAAATCAATTTTTCTATTATCCTGTTCCTTAAATAGGCAGGTTTCTTTTCCACTTTCAAGTAGCCTGAGGTTGCTTCACAGCTACTTTTTATAACTTTTTATAACAGCATTGCATTCTCTACCTGAAAGGGTTATCGTTGAGTGAGCTGGAGGTATGGGAGTCTGCACAGAGATACAGACAGACTTCGCCAAATTCCCTGCACCACAGACTTTGTAATTTGCATCATCTTGCATGCGTGGGTCACAGCATTTCTCTTTTCCAGTTAAATAATTTTTTTTTAACTCTACCCATTGTTACACCACCATCAGCACTGCAGCATGCCTTCCCCACCATCTGAATGGGGGGGGTTGTTAGTGCATTAAAAAGCTGAGCCTTCCCTGTGAGTGCACTGCATCCGCCAGTCACATATCACTGCTAAAAGAAACATGGCACGCAGGTGTTTAAATTATTTACACTCATAATCGGCCTTTATGTTACATTGCTGAGCCAAGCCTCTGTTATTCTAGTGCATAATTGATGGTGCTCAGTAGTGGAAAAGTTAGAAAAGCGGAAGTAATGTGATGCGAAAGTTGAGCGAGGCAGACCCAGCTGGTGAGGCCTGCCAGGCTGCACAGTGCTGCCCAAGAGAGCGCAGGGAGCAGGGTGAGACCCGGTGGCCAGTCCTGGCCCTGGGGAAGGCTTCCTGCTTCCTGGCCATGTGGCTGGCAAGGACCAGAAGGCTCAAAGAGTTTGCCACTAAGCGTTTCCACAGTGCTTTCAGAGTTGGTGTTCTCCAAAAGGGACAAAGTCTGCATGGTTGTAGATGGCTGGCATTAGTGGGTGGCAAAAGGGTCCCAGTGCCCTAGTAATTCTAGTGTAGAGAACTGCTTAGCCAGGGAGAGGGGTGCTAGGGGCACAGAGTTCCCAGAATTTTTGTTATTTCTTCATTCATAGAAATCTCCCTGCCTCAAAAAATAAGGCAAAGTCTGTCATATTTTGGAACGACTTTTCTAATGCTCTAGACATCTTGGGTGGGAAATAGTGCAATGCAAAATAAACCTAATTACTATAAAATAATTGCAATCCAGAAGCTTCTGCTGATATATAAATCGATCTAATGTCTATTTCTGACCTAAATATAGAAATATTCTCTGAAGAATGTATGTGATTAACAAATATGAACTCCTTACAAAAATTCATTTTTCTTCTTCCTTTCCCTTGTCAGGTTTCCTTTTTTAAGTCTAAGTCAACAATTTTATATTTCTTTCTCTCCAGCATGTGACCTATACAGTGATGCACTTTTCCACCACAGTATGAGATGACAGAGTAAGAACACTTGCCTCTCCAATGTGAAAAGAAATAACCTCTTCTTTATACTAACGGTCGTTGTTTGGGGCTTTCGGTATATATCTAATAAAATCTGTGAAAGTTGAGTACTAAATTATTCTCCAATATAAGCAATTCCTTTGTTGCTAGTTCTTCTAGATGAATGTCCTAGCTGCTAAAATAGCCATCATTTTTGGTTGTTAGCATCAGGATAAAAAGTGGATTTTAAAAAAAATTATTATTATTTTTCTTCCTATTTCACTACAGAAACAAGGCTGATGGTCAGGCTAATAAACTAAATGTCAGGAAGTTATTGTGATTTTTAATATTGGTCTCCACATATACTGAATTTTTTTGTTGCAGCATTTGTCTTTGAGGCAAACTCGTGTTCAGCCATGTGATGTAGTTACAAGTATAATTCTTGTGTAACTGGTAGTGAGCAGTGCTGATGACCAGGACTTTCTCCACTCTTGTGAAAACAAGGGTTGCAGCTTATGTAAACAGGGCTGGTATAACTGCAAGGGACATGTTGCAAAATGGGGTACATGGCTGAAGTAGCAGAACACTTGTACACCCTATTTTTATATACAGAAATAGTTATACATCTAGGGCGCTTGACAGAAATGTAGTGCATTAATGCACTTGTACTAATTAAGTGATTTCACACAAAGTAGCACACTTTTTTTGGCATGCACATTGTAAATGACCACACACTATTTAACTGAACCTCTGCTTACATTACGTTCATACACAGAGGTAGTGCTAATGCTGGCATTTGCATGCTAAACGCTCCCTCCGTGACAATTCTTCAGGTGATAAAGTGGCTAATAACTTTTATTATTATTTCTAAGCTGAGAAAATGAATGTTTCATCCCCATTCATTGTTAAGAATAGTGCAGAGATCCCAAATCATTTCATCCCTAAGCTTTAATAACCTTATCTCATTAATATTTCCTATATTAATTCTACTAAGAAAAGCCAAACAAACAGCAAGAAAAGGAAAAAGAAGCAACAGGAATCTTACAAAGATTATTATTACAGTGAAAATGACAAAAATGTACAAAATTATATTTCATGGAAAAGAGGCAGCCTTGTAATGTTTAATGAAGCAACACAAATCCTTACAGCTTCTTTGATGGTAGTGCTATAAAATACCTTAATAAGCTATAAAGAAAGAAACCTATGCCCTACTGAAAATAATGATGGTAGCTAAGTCCTATGCCACAACACTGAGAAGGAAAAAACAGAGAGAAAACTAATTAGACACCGATAAAGAAAAAACCTCAAACAGTATTTTTGCTTGGTGCTGTATTAAGCGAGCTTTGCAAGAATATGATATTAAAAAACACATCTTCTCCATTAGAAAACATTTTGAACAACTTGGTTTTGTCACATTTCCTTGGTGTCTTCTATAATCTGTATTTGACAGTAAGGAAATCTTGTATTTTCAGAATTTGTATGCTTATAGATATCTATATAGGTGTGTATAGGTATTAGATGGCTGCTCATTTGTTTTTGTGAGTTTTGCTACACAAAGTCACATTTTTATGAACACTTCCAGTAGCCTAAATATATGAATGTTGGTGCCTAAAGATGCAGTCTACTTTTAGCATTGAAAGAGGTGAAAAAAGAGGCTTTGTGGCAAGAGTCAAGATCTGTTTGGCCTTGGTTTCCATCTTTTAGTTTGTTATTCAAAATATATACATTGAAGACCTGCAGTCTTCCAGGTGAGTGAAGAATTTAACATTGGCAGTAATTCATAATGCAACTGCAAAGCTGCAAGACACTGTAAAGCAAGCTGTTTTATGGCGAGCTATGTTTTAAAGGTTGTGTCAGGGAAGTTCTCATGCAGCATTTTAAAAACTCAGATATGTAATCTGATTGGGTATCTCAAAGTATGGTTACAGTCTGTTGAGTGTTATATACACCTTAGTGAGTCAGCACATATGAGTGACTGCGACTTAAGAGGTTAGGTATTCCATCAAATATTCTTGGAACGTCTTCAGCTATGGGCTGCTAGTATGTATATTTTCCTTAATGCATCATTTGTTTATATCACAGGACTTTGGTGCTCCAAGGTTATGTTTCTTGTTTTTTGAATTGCCTTCTCCTTCTAGGGCAATTTTTGTAAGATATTCAATAGCTATAAAAATGTAAGGTTATGAAATTTGAGTCTCCATTTCTCAAGAAATAAGAGTAGGGCTCAGTGTTCTCAAGTCTTTCTAGCTTTGTTCCTCATTACATTGCAGGGAGATGGCTCTGATCCTTCAGTACTTCATTGTAGTTAATTGTAGTTAATAAGCAACACATTACAGTGAATCTGTCTTGTAGAATTACATTTCCTATTGATCCACAATTAAACTGTTAATCATGTTTGAAACTAGGTAAATAGCAGCCAATATTTATGAGTGGGTTAACACTTGGGAGTATTGTAAAATGTGCCACTCCTGGCTTGGTTGGTCCAGACAGTGGTAGATGGCAAATGAAGTTTCTATCAAATGTATGGCAGTCAATCAAATAATGGATCACAGAACCATTCAGGCCAGAGGGGTCCGCAGGAGGTCTGTAGCACAGCTCTTGCTCATTGCAGGGTCATTTCTGAGCTCAGGCCAGGTTGCTTGGAGCCGTATCCAACTGAGACTTGAAAGTCTCCAAGGATGGCGATGGACTCCAGAGTCTCTCGCCCCAACACCTGTGACTGCTGGGCCAAGTGTTCTTGCTGTAAAGCCTCCCTCTGTGTCCTGTCTAAAACTCTCCCAGTTCACTGCCATCATCTCAGCTCTCTCTGTGCACCCTATTAAAGGGCTCTCCATTGAACTTCTCCAATTCTGGATGCAGCTGCTGGGCGCCCTTGAAACTCTCCCTCGGTTTCTCTTTACAAGGCCCAAGCTCCTACCAGGACAGTCTCCACGGCTCTCAGGTCAACCCACTTCAATGTATCCGGATCAATAATACATAAGAAAGTTACACATAACATACAAAACAGTGCGCTAAATACAAGACCTTGTGGCACTGTGCCGACGGTCCTTTGCAGAGTGCCCGAGCCACCTAGCCATTGCACTGAATGAAGAGAGGCGACACTGTACTCTGACGTGGTGTTCTCATCTCCTGATAGCCATGGCCACTGCTCTGGCTCACTCCATCATCAAATCTCTCCATGAGCACAGGGTTCACTCAGATGCAAGCTATCAGTGCAGAGAGTGTACTGTTGGAATTAATCCAGCATGGCCTGTCCCCCAGCTGGTTCGTGGTGCAGGAAGGGTCAGCCTCTAAATATGCTCCGCTCTTGTTCAGTCAGATTAAGCATAATTATTTATTTTAATCCTTGAGGTTTCTTCAGGTCTCTTTCATAAATTATTCACATACTGCCTCATATACGGTTTGGTGAAATCCACACTCAGGTGTAAATGTCAAAACCTCCAGATATCCAAATTTACTCCGCTAGCATTTTTGTTTTGTATTGATTTTTACTCTGTTACATAAGTCACTAAAATAAAAATTGAGACATATTTCTAGGAGTTGGCTAAATTACAAAAGCTGCCTGTTGCCTACTGGTCTACTTCTAAAACTATGCTAGTTATCTCAGGAACTTGAGACCAAGACCTACATTTGGATAGTACTTTCTTTCACATTTGGTTTTTCTCTCTTCCTTTCTTCCTAGCGTTTTTCCTTTTTGTGTCCAGCAACATTGTTCTGCACTTGTTTTTTTTTTTAATGAGAGGTGTTTTAAGAGTAAGGACATATTTAAACAAGTGCATAGACTGTTTCTAGGGGATTGCAAATTTGGAGAGTCTTGCTAGCTTACCTGAATAGCACCTACCTGAATTCTTAATGGACTTATTTATTTTGTGCTGATAGAGAGGAACATAAATAGCTGAGGAGAAAACTTCGCAGGGGATAGTATCCTGCAGATAAGGGAAGGTGGTGTATTTCTGTATTTAGCTTATCTTCTTCCACTGGAGAAGGAAGAATTAGTACATCCTTCAGGGACATAAAAGATTTTTCTGCTAGTGTAATTTATATCAGGGACTAAGTATTTTTTGTAGCTGCCAAGTGTTCTTTTTTATTTTTGGGGAAGTAATAAGGCAAGATTGCAAACTATAAATTATTATAGTGGTAGCAGCTCACAAGCTTGCCCACCCATTTGCGCTGCGCAGTATTTATGGAAAGTTATGTTTAATTTCACTTAATGAGTACTTAGGACTGAGTCTCCTCAAATGCTTTGATGGGCTGTTAAATCTACAAATGTTCAGTAGCTATAAATTACCTATAAAGATTTGTAGAAGGAGTACATAGCTATATGTTTCATATGATATGTGTCACAGTCTTTTTTTTTTTTTTTCCTTTTTCTTTTTTTTTTTTTCTTTTTCCAATCTAGAGGTTCACAAATGGTGGAATGGGATATGCCCACCATCTGTAATGATTATTACTTCTAATTTAAGGGTTATTTACATTTTGGTATTTTGATTTTTTCTGTTTGCTTTTATAATGAGAAAAAGAAGAAATGTTTATTCATCCATGGACAACAAAAGCAAATATGCTATTTTTTGTAATTAATAACATGACATAACCAGACGATTAGACAGGAATATGTTTTCACCCAAGAGGTCAGATAATTTTTTTTCATTCTTAAACACTGTTGATTGTTGCTTCTAAAAACAGCACATACTAACCATACCTGATGAAGCGCTCAGTTCTGAAAAATGTCTGCGTAACCAAGTAGCCATATTTCTTTGGCTTCATTGACACTTTTTCTAAATGAAAAGGGATTGTTTTCACTAGTTCGGAGATTTTGGACTTGAGCCCCAGAATAATTTTCTTTGTGTTTTGTAATTGATGGAAAAATGTAGTTTGTACTTTTTTGAAGCAGATTTATTTATTTGTTCTGTCTGTGGACAGCTTGGGCAGCAGATGAAACAATTATGTTTCTTTATTCTTGATTAATTTCCAAATTTATATAAAATAACTGTCAAGCTCTGGCATGAATTGCTCTCCTTATACTCTTGGATTTCAGTTGAGTTTTAGGTAAAAAAGTCTGCTTTCATTACGTTTTCTTCTGGACACATCATGTTGTCCTCCCTTCATCCTCTTAAAAATCTTTTGTTGTGTTTGCTTTAATAAATGTAAAAGCTGTTGGTAGTAGATTACTGCTGAAGATGGTACTGATGGGTAACTGTGTATGGCCAGTTTACTCAAGAGGTACTTAATATGTTTTCCTAACAATAGTTTAAATCATTTTTCAGTAATAGTTTTGGTGACTATTTTTCTATAAACATGTATCAGAAAACCCATGGAAGCTCTGTAGTTTTACAATGCTGAGATTTTGTGGAGGAGAGAGAATTAAGTGCAGATGCTGTTGGGCAGAGCCTGGTGTGCCTGTGAGGACCTATAAATTCTGCTAACCTTAGGATGGTAGGAATTTGTGGGGATATGTTATATGTTGAAAACCATGAGGAGAGCTGTTTATATATTTTTTTCTTACTGGGTGAATACTTAAATTGTGGTGTTTCTTTCTGATTGTAAGTTGAATTTATGCTCACTGTCCTAGCCTTACCTCCTGTGAAGACAATAAGAGTTACAGATAGAATGTAAAATACTGGGAAATAAATATTTAACTGAATGCAGATTGTGTTACAGAATTATTAGTGGAGTCTTAATACAGAAATTGGATTATTAAAGTGTGGTAGTTATCTTTAAGTGTGTATAATCATACTGAGATGTTCTAAAGCCAAAAAAATGCTGCAGTATTAATTACAGTTTTTTATTAGGTGGTGAAAAGTGCGGAAGCTTTCTTGAATGTAATGTTCATTAAACTGACGTCGAATTTTGAGATATGCTTCAGATATATTTCAAAGTTTGTTCAAGATGAGATTTGCTTCTTTTCTTTTGACTGCTCATTTAGTTGGCAGGGAGCAGGACTACATGGCATGTCCTATGAAACCTGTCTTTGGAAACTGTAAAGGACCCTTAGCATATATGAGATAAAACCTCAGTTGGAAAGTATTTGCAGGTCCACTGCTAACAAGCTAAGTGCGCTGTTAGAAGGTGAGTATTTCCAGATGTTCTGATGATTAGCTTGCTGAGTAAACTATTGCAAGTCACTTGAACTTCTTTTCTGCCAGAAATCTCATTGGTAAAATCTGTTAATAAATACAGTGCATTGCATACCTGAGAGCTGCTGCTAAATAATTATTTTAAAATCTTGTATTTGTGCTCTGTCATGAGCAAAAGAGTGGGAAGGAGATAGTAAGATTGGTGAAAACAGACATCTGTTAAGGCTACTGTAAGCATGGTAGATTTTTCTGAAGATCAGTAATTTTTAGTAGGCTGTTAATAGAAACAAGTGGAGTAATAGCTGAATATTCTGAAATCTGCACACCAGATTTTGCCCTTCACTTAGTGAAGTAAAACCACAAAAATGACTGTCTTTTTGACCTATGATTTTAGAGGGAGGGAACATAAGAAAGCAAACTCATCTTGTCCTCCTAAAAGTGGCTTCTTTGAAGTTCTACGTCATCATTTTTGACAACTGCACTTTGCAGAGATCAGTCATTTCTGAAAAGGGTAATTGAACATTAATTAGAGTATCACAAATGTTAACATACAGTTTTAATCCATGTTAATTTAATTTATAGATCATGAGAAGTGGGTTATACGTGAAAAAAACCCCACAGTTTTCCATCTTGCGGCATGTAAGTATTTCATTTCGGAAAAGTATCTCATGGTCTCCTCATTTCTGATCCTGTCTAATCCAGTACAAGTGAGCTGCTGCTGCAGTTAGTAGAAGAGATCTACTCAAGGAAAAGGCACGCCCAGACAGCATCTTCTGGAAAGCAAGAATTTAAATATTGGATATTTTGAGTCATAAATGCAGTGCTTGAAGTCCTGGAATTGTGTGAGGTATTTCTTAGCACCTTCTTTAGAAGTAAGAGGAGATAGATAGCAGCTTGCCACACTTGGCAGTTTGGCAAAGATCTAATCTTTCTGAATTCATTGCTCGTGAGTTATTATTTCTAATCATACGCTTGATTGACTCCAGCTAAATGGCTGTGACTGAAAAGGCAGGGAGTTAAATCTAAAACTGTAAGTATGTATTTTAACTGAAAATAGGGATCATCATGGAATGTGTTCTCAGTCAGCACTTGACATTCATGTGAACACATACCTCAGAAAGAAGGTAAGCACCATTCCATCCTTGGGCAGGGGCAAAGTGTGGAATACGGTGATTGAGTTCTGAGGATGAAAATGGAAGCTGTGGAGGTTATGTGGAAATGATGAAACTGTACCCCTTGATGGCTATGTGTTACATACAGAAAATATTGCATCTGTACTATGAGAGGGAAGTCAAGTGGCCCTTAGGAATCCTTGCTGACTACCAAGGTATTACGAAGCTTCAGAAAGATACCTATAAATGAGCTAACACAAGAAATGAATTTTAGAATAAAATGGGACTGTATGAAATGTTATCAATGTTTGGAAGGTGCACACTTCAATCTTGCCAAATTGTTCCTCAGACAAGAAAATATGTGAAGGATCTTGTTTTTTGCAGTGGGAAAAATTCCTAAGGAGGAGCTTTTCAGTTGTAATTGAAAGGGGTTAAAGATGATGATGGAATAGTCATAATATAAGTTATTTTTGTGCAAGGGAGATGTTGTGTTTGTTGGTGTTTTTCTTTTTTTCTTTAATGAAAAAAAAAAGAGAAAATGGAATATATGCTTCTTGAAGAATCTGTTTTTGCAGGTATTGCAGTTGGTTTTTTTTTTTTTTTTTTTTTTTTTTTCCCTGACATTCAGATATTTAGCTTCAGAATTTTTGTTTTATCACATAATACTGATGGAGACTGAGGTTTTAATGATACTAGTGGACGTCCTTCTAGATTCCACAGTTTTATTTCTATATTGTTTTACAGTTTGATAGTGAACAAAATGTTTTTTCTTTCTGCAGACCTGTGTGCTTTTAGAGTATTCAAAACAACAGAAGGAAATTGGTTTTTACAAGACATTTGAACATACTTGAAATTGGTAACAAAATTAAGAACAGACTTGTCAAAGTGAATAATTTAGAAGTCCTAACAATAAAAAGTTGTTTATTTTTAAGGGAGAAAGTTGGCAGCTAGCATGAATTTTAAAGAATCAGTTGTGTTATTTTGCAGTTTTTAAGGCCTAATTATGACCTCACTGTAGTCAGAGAAAAAAAAAATCCATTACTTTAAGTAAATTCAGGTTGATGATACTGGAAACAAACACTGATTTCACCTCTAATGATTCCAGACATGTTTTCTTGTCTTTTTTTCTTTCTTTTTTCCAAAGGCAAGTCACACATGCTACATTTCTGCAGTGGCAATTACTGTTCCTGCGAGTTTAAAAAATAGGGAAGTGAGGTGAATTATAATAAAGAGATATCAGATCTTTCAACCTGGTCAGAATATGCGATTTTCTTATACCTAGAGGATGCTGACGTTTAACCATGACAAAATTGTTCTATATTTGCAGATGAGAGTGAGATTTTCATTTGATGGATGTCATAAATGAGAGTAAAATACGGATCATCATTGCGGTGCGCAGAGTAGATGTTTCTATACACTGCCAAGAATATTTTTGTGAAATTTGTCAGATAGTGACCACAGGCAGGTGCGCGAGTGTCTCTAGGTTCCTCTGGGATCAGAAGGTTAGGCAAACTGCCCCTAGGACTTAAATCAGGGCAGTTGTTTCATGTCAGTTTAATTATCCTTATGTTTTGTGAGGCAGTCACTCAAGTGATCTGGATATTTTAGAAAACTGGAGACATTCACAGCTTCGAGGGCAAAGTTCTGATTGGGTTTGTTTGGTATTCGTTTTCTTTGTGATCATCTTAATGCAAGTGATGGGCTGTTAGAACCACAAGGCATGCTTAGTGCCAGTACAAGATTTAATCGAGACACTATCATTCAGCGGGAAATGCCTTTCAGTCCAATTTTATTTATATGAATTTACTCTGCAACTCAGTAATCTCTGCTTTGGGTCATTACTTTGATTTTAACTTAGCAATTTAACTCCTGAAGTGCTTCTAGTAAAAATATCCTTGAAGGAGTAATAAGTTTAAATAGCTCTGAATCGGTTGAAAATAGTTTTTTAATTTAGTTCAGGCTGGGAGCACAAACTGACAGGAAAACAAGTGGATGGAAGAGGGAAAAAAAGAGATTAAGCATAAGTAGTCACACTGTGCCATATAGTTAAAGAATTTAGAGGTGCGGAAAAAAGGTTAAATGTACTACTTTCCAGCATCCTGGTATTAATAAATACCTTGTGAAAATAAATAAAAAATAACAGCCCAGATAATATTTACTTTAATCCTTGTTTTGTTTTTTTGCTTGGCTTTGATTATTCTGATGGCATTACTAATACAGGAGGTATAAAAATGTAACTACTGCTTCCTAAATTAACAATTTAGTTACTAAATGAGGAGAAAACATCTTAACATAAATAAAATAAAAATCTCTAGTCATTTCAGCCAACCCCATTGCTTTTATAAAGCACTTGAGATTTTATTTTCATTAGCATTGAGAGGCACTTCAAAATGAGTAACTAGCAAATAAACAAACGGAGATAATTCAAGTTTATATTGTTGAGTTAATAAAACTAATAAAATCTCTACATTTCCCAAGGTTTTCCATTATTACTATTTAATTTTTTTTATTGCAGGGGAAAAGCGTTAGGACTATATAGTCTTAGGCATCATGGAAATTTTCTTTACCCGTTTTATGTTATTTTATTACTTGCTGTAGAAAATGAGGCTTGTTTTGCAGCTTGTGAACAAGGAAAATGTGTCTTTTTAGTGGTTTCATCTGGGTGATTGTTTGGTTCCTCACTGTCTTGTGCTTGATGCGGTGTGCTGGAAAATACGTTTCTTAAGCAGCTACTCCTCTGTGAGGGTGCTGGCAGCGCAGGGTTGGCTTTTGGGGGCAGCAAATAGAAAGTTTCTCAGGATCTCCGTTCCTGCAGCAGTTCCTTCATTGTATTAGTAGCATAGAGCTGTGCTTCCACCTGAAGTGCCTTGGCCATCAGTTCCCTGCAGCAGCGTGCTTCACTGTATCATTGTTTGCTTTTCTCCTGTGCATCTACAGAAATTTTTGCTTTATTATTCCCCACATCATTGCTTCTCTGCCCCCCATCTTCTTTGCCCTTCTTCTTTTTTCATGTTTACGTCTTGGGTTTTTTTTCTTTCATTCTCTCCTGAGAAGAACTGTATAGTCATGAAGTGCGCTGAAGGGAAAGGTCTTATATCAGTTGGAGATGCTGAAGCGTAATTTTAAATTGTATCGATCCCTCATCTAACAAAATTTTTAAAAATAACTTTTTTTTTTTTTTTTTTTTTTTTAACTTTACTGCATGACTTCCCTGTGCTTATTTAATTACTGCTTTTTAATATGCATTTTCTAGTGACAAGAGATTTTGTAGTCTCAAAAAAAAAGACATTCTGGGAAAAGACCAAATAATTTGGAAATGTGATCCAAGGTGTCTGGTGTGATACTGAAGATAAATGGCCATATTATTTTATAGGAGGATATTTTGCATTGTGCCAGGTGAATTTTTCTCCCTTTTTTAATTATGTTGTAATTTGCATTAAGTATACAACGTATTTATTAACTGTGTGACACTTATATCTCAGTAAATATTAAAGGAGTAGAAAGCAGGAATGTGAGCACAGCAAAAATGCATACGAAATAACCTTGTGGAATTTTAATCTAAAACATGATACACAACAAAATATTTGCAGTTTTTGAAATATCTCTTGTTGTTTGGTTTTGTTTGTTGTTTTTTTTTTTTTCCTTTTCCTTTTGTTTTTAAAATAAATGTAATTCTATTTTATTGACCTCCAGGGCTCCATGGATACCTCACGGTCTTATCTCTGTCAATACATACGTACATATAGATGTATATTCATCTTTAGATGTGTGCGTGTGCCTGCCTTTCACTCTATGTGTGTATATGTTCATTCCAAATAAATTTTAAAAATTGCTTTCTATTGCATGGAAATGACATTGATTTTAAGTACATGTCATTTGTGTACAAAAATACAAAGCATGATAATTAATTTTCAGTGTTTAGATGGCAGCATTTCAGACGGAGGAAGTGGAAGAGCTAAGCCACACTTAGTTTAATGCTCTTTGCTTTGTTTTTCCTCCGCTTTCACTGTAGCCAAAATCTGGAGAGAACATTTTGTGCAGAAGAGGGAGAACAGCGCTTCTTGAATGAGCAGATGCTTTAGTTTTGTCTTTGTCTTGCTGGTAGGCAGGCTGTGTCCTGAACAAAGGCTTGGCTTGGGATGAGCGAACCATCAAGTAGGGGTAATTTCATCTTCGTATACAATTGAAGAAGGCAGGTTTTCCCCACCATTTTGGGCACAGGTCGGTATGGATGTTTGCCGCTTCACCCCACGCTGGGTTGCAGGTCTGATTTACGGCTCATGCCCCATTGCTGGCCCCCCTTCCCCATTCTGCTTTGTCTGAGCGCCATGTACGTCAGTAAGGAGTTAATTTCCAGCGAATACCAGACAGGAGCGCCTCCGCAGTGTTTCGTGCAAGGTTTCGTGTCTGTCACTGCCCCTCTTTCATGCTTCCGTGGGTATGGAAATGATTGCAGACAGAGTGGGGAGCGGGCGCAGCAACCCCGTGGCTGCCTGGTGCATCGCCACCCCAGCTCTTCTGCTGCTCATGGCACGCGATGCTCTGGGGAGCCAGGCGGAGGCAGCCGCAGCCCAAAGCCTACCTTCCAGAAATTTCTTTTCCAAGCCAAGCCCTCTCTGCCAGGGAAGGGGGAGTACCCCCAGGTTACAGCATCATGGTTGCCGTAAATGTGCCAGACTGGACGGTGATAAAATGTGGGTGACAGCAGCAGTCAGTCACGTCATTGTGTTTCATTCTGGTTGGTTCTCACTGGTCGTAGGGTTGATGCCTGAAACCTGTGTGCTGCCTTGAAAATGGCAGCTGGCTTTTTTTGTGACGATCTCACTGGGAGTGCAGCTCCCCGGCAGCCATGCAAGCTGACTCTCAGCAAAGCAAAACTCAAAAAAATGGAAAGGAAGCACCCGTGAAGGATAAAGGAAAGGGAGCAGTTCAGCATTTCTGGTGGTGGTTTTTTTTTTCATGTTTTTTAGTGTTGGCAATAAGATGGAAAAGAGAACAGCTCAGTCATTTAAAGGATTCTTTGGTTTTAAACCTGTATTTATTAACATTATTACAAAGAGTGTCTTCAAATACGTAAGCCAATTTATGTTTTCATAACGTTCACTGTTCATGCTTTCAAAGCCTCATTTATTGGAAAATATGGGAATACCAATGATGCATCATTTACTAGCCTGTTTGAAAGGGGTATTATAACTTTTGAACCTAAAAAAACCACAACAGTTCATACCAGAAGTATTGAGCTCAGCAGAAATTCTCCATGTATTATATTGTTTCTATATATGCTCCGTTAAAGGGGAATCTAATAACGGGATCGTAATGAAACAAAAAAAACCCTCTTGAAATCTCTGTAGCTCTATGCAAAATGCTCTATAGCAAAGTGTTTCTCACCAAGTGAAAAATTTTTAAGCACGTTTCCCTCTATAAAAATTTGTAGTACTGTCTAGTATTTCGTAAAGTTGACAATTTGTCTATTTAAGCCTCACAATAAAAGATGGAATATGTTAGGATTGTATTTTGTACAGAAGGTGGTTTTGCTTTTTTTTTCTTTTATATTGTCATCCTTTTGTATATTACTTGTCCATTTCTCTTACTGTTCTTACCAGTCACTCTGTTTTTCTTCTTGTTTGTTTTGCACTTTTTTTTACTCTTTGTTTTTCTCCTGGAAATAATAAAATGGGCTTGTTATTACAATCTTCTGATATGTTCGATGTGGTCACATTTTTTAAAATTAGCTGTTGGATGAAGAAATGAGGGAAGGGAGAGTACAGGCTAGTTTCACATGTAAGGATTATATTGCAAAGTTACTTGCAAGAAGAAAAAGCCAGACATAAGCCTTTTTTTTTTTTTTTTTTTTTTTTTCTCCCCCTAAAAGAAATGTTTCTTTTGACTCTTCAAGATTACCAGTGGTTGAGTATATGCTGACAGAAGACCGTTCTGACATGATGCTGAATTTCCCAGACGTGCTTTTTGGGAGATTATTTAGCGAGGTAACTAGAAAAATTGTCATTATTATTATTGTTATATTTTTTTGAGCAGTTCAGGTTGGCATTTCGGCTCCTTGCCAGTTTTGGCTTTGTTCCATTCAGGAATTATTTGCTTCATTCCTATTTGAACCTGCCACTCCTGCAGCTCATGTTTATAACAGGCATGGACAGATCAAAGGATTTGAACCTCAGGAATAGGAAAGTAGGGCATTCCTCATCAGCACAAAAGACAATTATTAGTAATTGCTAGGATTATTATTTCTTTAATTTATAGGAAAGCTTTGGTAATGGAAAGATTTGGTCACTGTGTGAATTAATAAGTATTCTCAACAGTAAGCTGTGATGGTTTAAAAATAATAGTTGCTTGTATGCAGACTTGGAGCTGGATCCCTATCTTGAAAACAGCATGAGAGAATGTCACTGGCACCCTACACAGCAAGCTGAGGGATGCTGAGAGCTGCCAGGTTCAACACCATGAGCCCTCATCACGGAACTGAGTCCACAGCGACTGCCAAAGAGACAAGTCTGAGTGCTACTGGAAGGACCTGTTGCAAGAGCAAGGCTTTGGTCAAAACCATTGTGCAAGAATTATTGCCACAATGAAGTTTTTTTTATGCTGCTCCTCCTTGGGTTTTAATAACTGCTTTAGATACGCTCCTCTGATCACCGCTGTGAAGAAAAGTACTTGGCTTTGCTTTACTTTGTGTCAGTTGTGTCATAGCTTTGTGATCTGTGTTTTCAGTGGGGCAAATGCTTTGGTTAGAGGCAAAACCTGACAGATATGGACGGTGAGGGGGTTGAGCTGCAACCTTTGGATGAAGAGGGGCATCCTTGCCTTTAAGTATCAGTGAGGTTAGCAGGTCCTCCCTTCTCCTCACTAAGTGATATGATTGGGATACTCTGACTGCACCTTCCTTACTCAGATAGTGGTAAAATCAGACTCATCATCACCCTTCCTCAGTCATTCTGAATCCCAAGGTGGGCTGCATTTGTGCTGCTTCTCTTTACTGCCACGCTGTGGAAAAAGAAGCCTGGCTTGGACGCTGTGCTGTGTTTTCCACAGCATGGCAGTAAAGCAAAACATTGCAGCTTTATTTCACTCACAAGCAGGGTTAAGGATTTTCTTTTTTTTTTTTTTTCCTCACCCACACTAAGCAGCCGCTAGACACATCCTTATGTTTTTTTCCTGGGGTTGGGATTGATATGCTACTCATCTCCCGTGCTACGACTGATTGACTGATAAAATCACCAAGGAAAGAATTCTCTTTTAAATTCAATAACCTGCTTCTGAATTAACCGCATAGATTTGGGAACTGAGTCAGCATGAGCCATGTTTTCAGGGCTGGCACTGAAACATGTGGAGTGGCAGATCTGTGTGTGGGAGCAGGGCTGGGTACAGTGCTGGACAGGGCAGCCCATTGCTGACAGGACACCTCCTCTGCCAAAAAAATGTGTTTAGAAGGGAGGGAATGTGTTCAACACCATGGAACGAACCGTTTTAAGTTCTTCAGCCTTGGGTTCTTGCCAGATGAGCTTTTGGTTAGCAGCCGGACAGATTCGCTGGATGACACTTCAGTAATAAAAAACCAAGCGTTCACCTTTTAACTTCTGATTATTCCCTGCTCTATGCCTGCAAAACATACTGAAGATGTGACTTCTCAGAAAATGAGCAGGGTTTGCCAATGGCAGAGGCAAGCATTCTGGTTACTTCATTCAGTGAAAAAAAGGTGCTAACATCTGCTTGGTCTAATCCACTGCTCTTTCCTGCTTGGTTTTGGATAGTATCTATTGAAATGTTTTTGTCTTACTCCTGTCCATCTTTTATTTCCACTTCTTCCATTTTTGCCTTCCCTTCCAAGCAGCCGAGAGTCTGAGGGTAAGGGTAAGGGCAAGGTGCTCTGCTTCGGTCACTTTCAGAATAGGAAGCAATGCAGGAGAAGTTTGGTAGATCAGGCCTGCTGTAGGTTGCTACCATTTAAAATCCATTCATGTACACGTGAAATATATTTTCTTTCTCTCACTCCCTTGCAACTACTTTCAGTGACATTAGCTATTTTTTTTCTTTTTTGTTAATCTCATGCAGGCAATGAATAATTGATACCTTTTGTGTAAAAACAAATGGCCATAGCTGCATAGAAAGAAATTAAGTTTGCTGTCTCACAAGACTAGCTCTTTTCAGGTTTCAGCCACTACAGTCTCAACTGCCGATGAACATTAGAGCAAATAAAAGTATGTGACAGCAATACTGAAACAACTATTTTTTGTTGCTGTTTTGTTTTTTTTTTTAGGTAGGCTAAGTATGGTAGGTCTCTTCCTGTTTTTTTGCACTCTGTAAATTGACTCTTGATTAAATGTATGGCAGAGTGCTTTGTTGAGCATTCCACCCTGTGATGGTGAATGGATTTATGTAAGTACATGCATTAAAAAGATTGACAGGGCATTGGTGTTCCTGTATGAGTGTGTGGAAAATGTTACTCCGTTTTCTCAGAGGTTGTTAGGCATCACCTTAGATTGGAGTTCAAACAGCACATTTTAGATCTTTTAGATTTTCATAAAAATAACAGTAGGAATGGTAGTTACTGCAAGAAGGAACCCATAATTTGATGTGGAAAACAATTTCTTCTGTTATGTGTGTTCATAGAAGAGAAGAAATACCTTTCTCGCCTAAAGTCATTAAGGGTGTTATGGTGGGATTGTGAGTTAGTTAACTTTCTCGAGGAATTGGAAGCTAGGTGAATGAAATGCAGTGATTAGCTTTGAGTATGGTTTCTGTTTATTGCAAAGGATATGAAAGCTCAGCATTCAGAAAAAAGATCTTTTTAACTTTTTTTTTTTTTTTTTCCCCAGCCTTAATAAACTGGATGCCTTTTGTTTCCTGTTTTCTATTTAAAAAAAAAAAAAAAAAAATCAATTTTGAGATTGAAGTGAAAGAAACAATCATTTCCTGATGAAAATGATTTTCATTTTTAAGAAACGAGAACATGCTTACTTAGACAATAATAAACATAGGAAAAGCCTCCGAGTCCCAGATAGCTTGCTATTAGTGCAACAGGCGAAGGATGTTTTGCCAGTGTCACTGAAAGACAGAACCTCATCTTTTTTATGACTTTTGGACACATTTTTACCAACTAGAATCCTACTGTTTGGTGACTGCTAGAGTACAGGTAGGCATAATGTTATAGCATTGTCTATACTACCATCACCTGTTGACAGACAAAATTCAATAGTTTACTTACAAAGTTATCTAAACCAAACAACAACACAGAAAATGTGGACTGTGAAGGGCTCATGCCTGCTACTGAGTGATCTCCTCCTATTCATTCACCCAGCAGGGAAAGTCAAAGCATTTGTACGGTTAAGCGAGAATCACTCATGATTGCATCTGTCAGCTTTAGATGAGCAGTTGTATTTTGCTTTTTTGTGACTGGACTTAAAACCTTTTGTGTTCCTTTGGCTCAAAATACGTTGATCTCATGTGGTGTTAGCATCAGCTTTTCTGATATATTTTCACACCTTCTCTGTATGTCTTTTAAGAGGTCCAGGAGAGTGAAGGGAGACTTCTGGTTTCTTCTGGCTGTTGTATAGTTTGTTTTTGGTGAAATTCCCTTTTTTTGAAACTTTGAAATCCAAATATTTGTCATTTCAGTTATGACTTTAGAAGTGGAATAAGAACAGAGAGAGAAATGTGAGAAAGCGGAAAGGTAGATAACAAAATGAAAAGGGACAGTACTGTCCTTGGAGGAATTGGGGATGGTCAGCTGCTCAGTAGTTTGGAGCAAGAGGTCTGTGCTGTGCCCCTTTCTTTCTTTTCGTCTTCATTAAAAAGGTGTGGCCACCAGGTCGAAGGAGATGATCCTCCTCCTTTGCTCTGCCCAGGTGAGGCCACATTTAGACTCCTGCGTCCAGTTCTGGGCTCCCCTGTTTGAAAAAGACAGGGTTCTCCTGGAAGAAGTCCAGCGAAGGGCTGGCTACAGAGATCATAAAGAGACTGCAGCAATTCTCATATGAGGAAAGGCTGAGTAACCTGGATCTTTTCATCCTGGGGAAAAAAAGACTGAGAGTGAATTTGATAAATTTCCTCCTTGCCTTCCTTCCTTCTTTCCTTTTCATTCCTTTCTTTCTCCTTCATCCCTCCCTGCATTGCAGCATGTTATGATACATACAAAAGAAAAAAGTTTTTTTTCTTTTCTTTTTTTTCTTAAATAAGTGGATTAAGCAATTCTTCTTGTTTTTATAACCAGGCCATCGCTGTCTTATGGATTATATCCTCTTGCCTTCTGTATGGAGAAGAGGTCTCAGTGTTACACACTTCTTTCTCTTGTGTACACCCACTTACTCATGCTTACTTTCTCTCATAATATCCATAAAGGGCTTAAGGGAGGGGAAAGAGAGAAATATAAACAGAAAAACCACATCCTGGCAGCTGCCTCCAGTTAGTCCTGTTTTTCCCCCTGGCTTTTAAATCTGACAGTGGCTCCTAATTTGTCCCACATGAGTCTTCTCCCAGTGGGGCTGTTTTCTGTTTCCTTTTTGCTTTCATTTGATCCAAAGCAAACAGTTAACAAAGAATAAACCAATTCAGCCAGCTGTCAATGGACCATCAGCTTTCAGGTGTCTCGGACAGGAAGAAGAAGGCATATTATTTGAAGGTAAGAGGGAAAAATGGAATTGAAACTTGATGCCTGTGCGGAACAAAAAAAGAATTTCCAGGTCAAGGCTACTTATGACTATGTGGTCACAGTCCAGAAAATAAATGTTGGGGCTGTTAGTTTGGTTTTGTTAGTACAGGTGTAAACACATTTTCGTGTGAAAAGCCTTTTAGATTAAAAATGTGTAGGGTACATAGTCAAATATTTCCATATTTGAAATAAAATAATATCCAGATAAAACACAGCGCCTTGCTAACAGTTCATGTGATTTCTGTTCCTTTTTCACTGGGACCTGACAGTTGGTGCTAGCTTTGCAGCTGCCAAACATGGTGATGCTGCATTTGTCCACTAATTTTTAAAGTGAAGTTTCCTGCAAAATTTGAAGGTATCTTTTTTTTTTTTTTTCGGGTAAGGAAGTGTCTAGGAGCAGGGCAGAGTACCAGGCTTTGTCTTAGGCATGTATAGAGTGACCAGAGCAGCTTTCTCGAGCCCGCCTGGTTACATTAATCTCATCTAACTACAGATTGCATATTAAACCTTTAAAACTCAACAGAGTCATTTGTCACATCACTTGAAAACTTATCTAGTTTATACTTCAGAAAAAGCTGAAGGATTCTCTTGGAGTTTCCTTCCCTCCCTGCCCCCACCAAAAAAAAAAAAAAAAAGGAAAAAAAAATGATACCAAAATAATGCACTCATATAGAGGTCTCCAAAATAAACATCATTACAGCTAGTAGCCTGCAAGTCATTACTGGTTGTGTGTTAACAATACTGGAGTACAACATATCTTGCCAGCTGCCTATATCTCTCTGAGTAAAACATCACTGTGTATGGACGGTTGGACTAGGTGATTGTAGAGGTCTTTTCCAATCTTAATGATCCAGTGTTTCTATGATCGTTGAAGCTCTGCTTCCACTGAAATTTAGATGTGTGCCTACACTGTCTGTCTTGCTGTCATTTACCACCTTATTTATTTATCTATCTATCTATTTATTTATTTATTTATTGGAGGGAATAGTCAGGGTGGAACAGTAGAGTAGCAGAAGGAGATCTAATTCAGCTTTTTTCTATCTTGTCTGCAGTTTGTATGAGGAAGATTTTCAGGAGGGTCATTCTTGCTCTAATACTATTCCTTGTGAGTTGTGCAGTGCTGCTCTCGATGTGTAGTGCTGTGTTCTATGGAACTTCCCATTTCTCAGAAAGAACAATATTTTAGAAGAATGTGTTTCTTAATTTTCCTTACATCTTTTTCTAAGATGTTGGAATAATTAACATCCAGGTCATTCTGTAACGATAAAACCAAGTACAGTTGGCTTTGAATCCCTAATCCTTACTCAAGCAAAGGTCCAGTGGACGATTTCATGAGAAGAGGGATCCAAGAGAGACTCAGACTCCTGAAGGCTCTAAGATAAACTCTGGTCCTTGCTTTAGTGCTGCAGGATTGCAGATTAGTGGGAGTTAGCTGCAGCTAGGGCAGAAAGGTTGGAAAAAGCAGGCTCACAGGAGGTGAAGGGGGAGGTGTGAGGCTGGTTCAAGGAGGCCAAGGCCCGGGAGACCTCGAAGAAGACTCCATGGGGAAAGGTGGAGCTGAGCCACAGCCAAGCAATGAATAGATACAGGAATGGAGGCAAGCTGAAATGCACAATGAGTTTCAGAGATAGAAAACATCAGAGCCTGTAGGTGGCATAAGGTGCCTCGTATGTGGTTTTTCATTAAATTGCAGGGCTGCCTTTTGAAATGTCAGTAAAGCTTAGATGCCTGTGCTTTGGTGACGGGAGTCTGCTGGAGTGGAGGCAGCTGAGGTATTGAGCTGCAGCCCTGTGAAGTGAGGCAGTCTGGGGCAGTGTGTGTGCATTCAGTAGGCTGCTCACTGATAATAGCACCAAGTTTTTATTTTACTTTACTTTTTTAAGGGTAGAGTTTGAGTGTTTTATTTTTGGAGTGACTGGTAAAGCTAATGCCTTTCGTAGCACTTGCTGTGATTATTTCTTCCTACTATAGGGCTGTGCCATCTATGTATGCATCGTTTTCTCTCTGAAAGCACTCCACATTTCTCCCTGCTTTCCTGTTATTTTGCAAACACTTCGTATTTGCGTTGGTAAAGTGCAGCAGTGTTCAGAGTTAATACTTTTCCTCTCTCAGAAATAATGTAATAGAAAGATCTGCCTTTGTGCATTTTCATGTTGAGAATTACCAGTATTCTGATTCATATTTTTAAGATTTTGATCAAGCATGAATTCTATCCCCACTGTCAGAAACATAGGAATCTCCACTTTTCTTTCCCTTAAGCAAGTGTAAAAATAGAATGTATATGCTTGTTTTTATCCCATAGAAAATCTCTCATTTAATATTAGTTGAAATGGGTCTTCTTATTCCTGATGTGCATCTCTTGGACAAGCAACAAGGGAGCTTGAGGGCCAGAGTTGCTCTCCTTAAGGTTTTGTTTCTGTTTTATCACTTTTATTTAAAGGAAGTGCTGGGTTGTTTCTCCTTTTTGCTGTTTTGTTGTCAAAACTGAGTATTTGCATATGCTCCAGTCTGGCTTTGTGCTTTGAAGAATGGCATCTTATTTCAGTAGATGTATGAGCACAAACACCAAGAACTCAGTTCCGTTAAAAAAGACGAAAATAGGAGTAAAAAGCCTTTTGATAATCAGGTAACTGAGGATGTATTTCTGTTGGAGGCTTATGTCCAAGTGAACACGTTATGTTGTGAATTATATATTATTTTCCCCGAGTATACTTTTTGCTTAAGAGCTAGAGCAGGCATGAGTGAAAGGAGCAGTGCAGAAGTGGAGAGGTGGCTGTGAAAGAGGAGAGATTGAAAGCTGGAGGGGAAATGAGGAGATAGCTACGAATGAATACAGCTCCAGAGAGAGAAAGCAGCTCATGCATTACGTACACACAAATTACATGCACACAAAGGTGTATATTTATGCTAATGTGAAGGGATGGTGTTACTTAATACCACTGCTACAGGGATGGGTGTGATGTAATAATAAGGATCAGTGATGCGAAGGTTAAGGGAGTTTATCACTGGCACGCACCAGTACTTGCCCAGCTGAATATAGTAACACATGCTTGTGTCCTGCACAATATTCCTTTCATTTCCAGCTAATGCTGGCCTGGATAAGAACTGCATCAACAGAAGCAGAAGCTGCGTGGTTTGTGTGCGTGTATGTGCGTGTATGTGCGTGTTCGGCTCCCCTGTTTTCAGTCACTCTCACTTGCTGAAACAGCAATTAAAAGAAAGTGGAGGACGGCCTTGTGTGACTGATGTTTATCAGCTGTTTTTAGAGATAAACGCACCACAGCTGGAATAAGAAGAATAAACCAGCTATGGCACTGCTTTTTTTGCTGATTTCTGTGTTGAAGCATGGGTAAAAAAATACGGATCATGTATTGGGATGGTTTTTGAGAAGATGACTGTGAGGGACATCATTGGGAGTGAGATCTTGTGCCCTGTGGTTAATTTTTTTCCCATGAAGCGTCTTTAACATTTTGATTAATAAACCCTATGCTGGGGCCATTCTTGACGTGGCAGAAGCTTGCGAAGAAAACAGAATGCTAGCTGAGATCCTTGCTTTGAATCTGTTCCTTAAATTTTTCTAAGATGAGATTTATGCGTACCCCACCCTTCATCATCCCACAACCTTCCCTTTAGCAGAAAGGATAAATATGCCTCCATTCCTCAGGTAGTTAGAACTCTCTTCCTCACCATCCTCTGTCATTCGCCCTCAGCTGTATGAGGGGAGCCTGTCAAAAGATGAAGCTGTGTGTCTGCTGCCTCATGGTATTTATTAGGAAAGAAGAAATGCAAGTTCTTCAGAGGTTTTGATGAAGTTGAAGACGACTAAAACAAGCTGGAAAATATAATTGTGAGGTTATTCTCTGTACTGCAGCTAAGAATGCAGTGACACAGCCGGTGCAATGTATGGAAGAAACTGCCACCAATCCCTTTTAGTTCTTGTCTACTGAATGTCCTAAGCCACAGGTAACAAAGCCTGAGCCCCTGTGTGAGGTGTACCTGTTACTTAATAAGTCCCTGCTCTAGTTAGTTGTTTCTGCATTTAAATGACACAGAGGACCTCCCTTTGCAAAGAGTCGTTGCCTTTCCCACTCCTTATGAAGATGAATTAATAATTTTTCTCTCTTAATTAGATTCCATCTGCTGTTCCTGTCTTGAATTCTAAAGGTTATAGTTATTACCATATTCATAAAATCACCCAACTGTGTAAGAGAACTTTAACAACAATTTTAAAGCCAAGTTCCTCTATTATGTCTCATTCAGTGTACATTTTGCATTCAATGATAGGAAAGCTGATCATGTGGGGCAAGTGCTGCAAATTTTTTCTGTTGTCTGATAGCAGAAACATGCCCTTCTGCCAAGAGAAATTTGTCTGTATTCCAATAAACTCTTACATGCTATAATTTCCAAACAAGAAATACCTAACTACCCATAGCTCTTGGATTAAAATCTTCTTAATGTTCTAGCTTCCTCTAAATCTGTAGTGCTCCATATCTTCTGTGCTTGTAGCTACAGTAGGATTTTATAAATGGAATGTCTAAGACTACATACTGGCTTTTGGTTGAGGGTGGATTTGGCATCAAAAGGCAGCCTGGTTTTTCTCAAGAAATCAGAATGGAAAGCCTGAAGGACCAAGATGAACACTATGTGAGGACTGGGAGATTGTTCTTCTATAAGGGGAATGAGCACTGGGAATTTGATCTTACTGTGCATGTCATTTCAAGTGCAAGACCTGCAGCTGCATGATAATCACAGCATGCTGTTTGGCACAAGGTTGAATTTTCCTTTCCTCTTACCTTATGATACCTTTCCTTGCTGTTCTCTCCTTTTCACCCATGTTCTCACTTAGTCCTTACGAAATACCTGAAGGTAAGGCTTGCTTTCATCTACTTCCTAGCCATCCATTCCTTCTGGCTTAGGCTTATGTTGTTTATCTTTTAAAATGACAGAGTGTTTACAGGAAGAAAGAAAATGAGACATCTCTGGATTGCTGGCTTGACATAATCTCTTCCTTTAAGGAGCATCTGATTGTTCAACTGATAGTTTAAATAATACAGTTGCTGTTTGATATCAGCTTTTAGGAACTGATTCCTCATCTTAGCTTGTGGGTGATTCCTCACTTTTTCTGGTGGGTGTCTGTCTTTGCCTATGTTCTGGCTTCTCTCTCCTCTGGCAGCCTACAGTGTTGTGCAGTATGCCCTGCTCCTCAGCCAAGCTGACTGAACACACACCATGGCCACTGGACTTCTGTGTGAGTATCAGAGTCTCTGCAAATCAGGTATTTGAATGTCTTGAAACTTCAGATCTAGCAGTTCTTCTCTGGTCAGTTGTAACAGGTTACTTTCCCCAGCAGCTTGCTTCACCCTTTCCTCCTAGTCCAGTATGCTGTACTTACTTAACCCTCTGCCAGAGGTTACCAGCTTTGTACCTACATGGTAAAAGGAAAAGTGTGCCTTTATCTCAGGCAGCCCATTCACAGGTCAGTGCATTAGTCTGAACTGATGAGGTGAGCATGTGCATGAGTATGTGCCTGGAAGGCTGTGAGGGAAGATGGCTGAGAGGTCGCTTAGTGATGGAGGGGTAGGCAGCTAGTGTTCAGCCATCCCAGCGTGGCTTTCCAGAGATGTCTGTCAGTGCCCCCAGTCCTTTGTTACAAAGGTGGTAATTTTTTGCCTGCCTGCAGTGGTGAATTACAGTGCTCTGCCCCTGCTCATGCTCTTGTCTGGCTCCACTTCAAAGGTTTTATGTTTGGTGTTGTTTTTTATTTCAGCATGTCTGGGGCGCTCTGTAGCAAGGAGGGTTAAATGTTTGCTAATCACTATTAATATTGTTTTTGCAATTGAAAACAACACACACTTGATTTCTGCCTTACATCTCAGCTGGTTCCCTACCACAGTGCCTGCCATTTTCCTGACAGAGGCAGGCAGAAATACACTCATCGTTGCTGTCTGTGGACTGAAAACCAATACAAACTGTCTGCACATAATATGCAGACTGAGTCAGTTTGTGTACTACAAGTGACAGTACATTCAAGTATTAAAGTACTGGATAAATAAAATCCTAGTTGTGTTGCCATTTAATTAACTCTTAATGTAGCTGGGAAGGGATGAGCAACTGTGTAATTTGCATATGACATCTACTTCAGAAAGTAGCAGTATGTTATGGAAGCTAAAAGTGAGACCATGTTTAATTTCCGCTTTTGGTGGTAGTCCTTCTAAGTCTTGCTAATGGTAGAGGAGCTGTGGGCATCTCTCTTCATTAGATTTGTATGTGTAGCATAAATTGTGCTTGAATTTGCAATGAGAACTTTGGGACATGCGTATTTGATGCTGGTCCATAAATTTCCCTTATCTTACAGACATCTGAATTTATTTTTAAGTACTTGAGAATTCCATCCTTCTTTCTCAGTGCTACCCTTAGAATTCAGGATTTAGGAGAAGAAATGCACTGCAGGAGAAAGGTGAAATGCTGTTTGCATTTCTGAAGGTCAGTATGTATTTAGGAATAGTAACCTGCACTGTGTGTCTGAATTTTTATTTAAATACATAGTTACTGCCAAATTGAATGGCAGTAATTCTGGGAAATATGTGGAGAATATAGGAGGTACCTCATCCTCCTCACATCAGTTCAACTGCAGTTACTCTTTTCAGGATTTGATTTGTGAATCTTCCATTTCTAGTTCATGGTTGTTATTCTAGAATTTGATAGGAGCTGAGTTTCACTGCATCTGTATTTATTTGGGCATGATTCTTTGTGAAGATTATGTGCTCTTGGAGCAACTACTTCTTTTTTTTTTTTTTTTTTTTTTTTTTTTTTCATTGAATTATCAGTTCCATAGCTGAGAAGGCTGGAAAGCTGCTGAGAAAGACTTGATTAACAGTATCTTGTGTGTAACTGGTGTCTTTTTCCTGTAAGACCAATGGATGAGAAGCAGACTAGTAACACTTTCTTTTTCTTCTTGGCACGGCTCATAGATCCAGGAAATTAGGAGTTAACAACTGATAATGACTTCACATCATTTTTGACTTGCTTATGGAAGAAGTTTTTTGGGGCGACTGTAAACAAATGTGTCTGGTGGCATTCTGTCTCTGCATGAATGGTACTTGCTGTTGCAGAGAGGAAAACAGGGAGTTAAGGGCAGTTCATTTTTGAACGTTTCAGACCACAAATGTGGAGACAGAAGGAAAGGACAAGGATTTTCCTAGCCCCTACAGTACAGAAGCATCCCTCCTTCTCTTCTTTCCTATACTGGAGTTCTTGTAAAATGGGAAAGTGTTGCACAAAATGTAGGTGTAAAAGTATTGCATTGTACTGAAGTGTGTTTACATAAAATTAGCCATATGTTCTCTTCCCTAAGATATGCTAGTGGGTTTGGATATTATTTGTAGCTTGAGGCTTCATCTGAGACTGCTCATGTTGCTAATTGTCAGAGAAAATTTTTCCTATTCGCCATCAAATGAAGAGGAATCCTGATGGAGAGCAGGTCAATGAAATGTTGCCAGTGCCGTAACAACCCTAATGGTGTATGCATTTGTGCTTTGCAGTGGAGCCAAGGCACCTGCTTTGCAAAAGGCATCAATGAAATTGCAAGATGTAATTGATGCTTGTGCAAAAACAGAGAGCATTTGTTTTTTTCCTTCTTGTAGTAAATGTTTAGTGTGCTAATGTAAATGAGTCTGCCGTACCCCTCCTAAATATGTCCTGTCAAATATGTCTTGCACTTGTACTTTTTATCTTTTCCCTTTGTCTTGTGGGTTACTAGCAGTTGCTAAATGGTTTTTATGGAGGATAATATATTTAAAAAGCAATTTCCATTTGAGATTTTTAACTGCTACCTCTCCCTCTTTGTGACCTAGGGAGTGGAAGGCTGATATAATACAGTTATCTTTTCAAACTGAGTCAATTTAAAGCATTTGCTTGTAATATAGTTTTTAATAATCCCGCCTGCCACAGTGCAGAAACTGGTCTCAGAATGAGGACAACCAGATGAAACTTGCTTCTGTGTAAACGTAGTTTGAGCAGAATCAGCCAATTTCAAGGTGGATTATTCTCATTTCAGGATAACGGAACTATGAGTATGGGGAGAACTTGAAAGCTTCTTGTTAAAAAAGAAAAATCTGCCTGGAATTGTTTTCCTTTCTCAGTTGCCCCATCTCTGAAATCTTATTCTGTCTCGTGACCTTTTTTGCACTATGGGTGGGGCAGTGCAGTGGGGCACAAAAGCTGAAGAGAGAGGCGGCCTCCTGCTCAGGCAGGCAGGGTGCTGGGATGGCTGCTCTCCCTTTCTGACCTTCAGTATTACAGCCTACATCGGCAGGTTTCGTTGCCATTATGACCAACATGCCTTTTTTTTTCTTAAAAAAAAAAGAAGAAGAAAAAAAAAAAAACTCTCCAGAGTGGAGAGTTGCATAAAAATTTGAACATATGCTGGATTTCTCATTGAGAACCTGCGTAAGCAGCCTGGACTTCATGTTGTCATTTTCAGTGTTGAGATGATTTGTCAGAGTTTTGGTCTTAACCTACTACGAGAAAAAGATGATAGACCAGGACAAACTGTGTGGTTACAAAGGTTCCTGCTGCAGGTTTGATACCTAATGCTATTTTAGCATAGTTTTTTTGTGTTTGTTTATTTGTTTGTTTTCTTCTTAATTTTGGTCACTTGAGTACCATATCTGAGTATTTTCTTCCTTCATATTGTTTTGATCCATGAAAGCAGTAAGATCTGCACTTTGCTTCAACAGTCGTATTTTATGGGACTTACAAACAGCATGCTCTTCTCTTAGATGCAGTTTTTTTTTTAATGGCCTGATAAAATTTTCTGGACTTGAACTTGTTAAAAGCTGAGGGTTTCTGCCTCTGAAAAAGAAACCCGCAGAAATTTTGTTGTGATTTCTGTGTTGGGTGTGATAGCTAGTCTTTTGCCTTCAGAAGCAGAAGAGGCAAAGGTTTTTGTCAGGAGTTTTTAAGTATTGATGTTGCTGTCCCACCTTGCAACACCTCATTGAAAAGCATAAAATATATTGCTGGATCAGCTTGCTCCGAAACTGTGTAGCTTAGGACAGTGTAAATGTGTTTCATATTAAGTGGGATCTTATGTGGATTTATTACCTAACTAATGTCATCCTTCCTATCCAGAGTGGTGTGTTTCCAGATTCCATTTCCTACTGATCGTTAGTGCGTAGTCCAGGGCTATACTGTTCCCTTGGGATGAAACATTTCTGGAAAAAGGCTTCTTTTTTCTTTCTGAGGAGCTGCATGTTGATTGGCAATGTTTTCTAAACAGGTTCAGCCAACATCATCCATGTACCTCAATCTGTATGGATTTCTGTGAGAGATCAATTCATCTTAACAGTTGCCTTCAGTCTCCTCAACTTCCATTTTGCTCCTCATTGTGGATGTAAATTGTACCCTGAAGTTTTTATAAATATATTTTTATCTTCCTATAAGAATGTATTCCAACCAAGAAAAGAGGCCTTCCTGCTGTAACATTTTGGAAAAGCTTCCAGCTTTACTAACCCTATTTTATTTTAATCTTCTCTCACACTGCAGATCTTGGCAAGCCAAAAAGTTGTGGTTCAGCTGTTGTTTCCATTTTATTTTCTAAAGATGTGATATGTTTACTAAAATAATGGAAAGCTGTGAAAAGAGCATGATAAATTCTTTTCAGAATCTCCTTTCTTCCACTGAAATATTTAGAGGTATATAAAAAATGAAGTAATTACTCTGCACGTCAGGAAGCACCAAATTGCTTTCCTATAGGGGGTATGGTATAGCCTGGGGACTCTTTTACTTTGAAACCATAAAAGCAATCCTAATCGTAGCTAATGAAGTAGTTTGTCCAAAAAGCCAGCGTACTCCTTGTCTGCTGTTTAAAATGCCTAGATGGCTGTCCATGAGTTTTGTGTTGTTATGTGTCCATCATGCTTTTTAATACAGCAACCTGTGAGTGTATGGTAATCCTGATGCAGAGAAGCAGTGATTTTGTAGGATTTTTTTTTTTTTTTTTTAGCAGAATCTCTCGAGCGGTTAAGCCTGTTGACATTTTAGAAGCGAGTATATACACCATAAGCAATAAAATTTCCAATTCAGTGGTAAACAGTCTCCCTGAACTGAGTGGGGGAGTCTCATTTAAGTCCTGAGTGTGACTGTTGGTTGAGGTAGGAAAACAGTGTGCTGGAAGGGATATTTCTAAGTTGCCTGATGTCACTGAGGTCTCTGAAAGGAGCTGGAAAGAGTCGAATTCTGTTCTAACTATTCCAGTGTTATTTGTAAGAACAGCTTGCTTTCTTCTCTTGCTAATTTTGATCTGTACTTATGCACCTGGCATTACTGCAATTGCTTTGTAAGTTTTATAAACTTGTGAGGAGGAAGCCATTAAGCGTCTGTTTTTAACTATGAAAAAAACGCTGTTAGTGCTTTCACAGAGAATAAACTCTTTTTTTCTTCTTTTCTGTTAACTTTGGGTGTGCACAGTCTAGATGATATAAGCAACAATGTTGGATCATACTGAAACTTTGTCTTGCACAGAATCGTCGTTGATTCTGTAGCAACCTATTCTAAAGGCTTCTAAGAATGTCTACAAAATATAAAATATAAAATTTATTTAAAATATAAATAAATGTATTTCTGTGATGCATTGGCCTGTTTTTTGACACCTCTACCTTAGGGTAAGGAAAATAAGTCTTATTTGAAACGGAGATTCTGTTGAACTATTGGTTAAAATTGAGGTATGGAATCATTTTAACTTGTAATTTTGAACTAACATCAGCTTTCTTCTATGTGTGGGAAGACTGCATTTTACTCCTACAAATACTTATTAGAATTGTTCAAGTCTTTTTTGTCTTTTAGTTGCCGCGAGGTTGCAAAGAGTTTAAAAAAAAATAAAGGAAAAGCTGCTTGGAATCTGTGAAAAATATTGATTAGTGTTCCTGTGTACATCAGTATATAAGAGGGTGCAGAGTCTTCTGTAAATTATTTCATATACCCCAATTCCTCTGGGGCAATGTAGGGATCTGAACTGTTGTTCACCTCACCAAAGTGTCTTTTGATCTTGGTGGAAAATGATGCACTAATGTGAAAATACCGTGGGACCAAAGCCTATTAGTAAAAAGATTCTTGTATTGTTAACAGCAAAATTTCTGAAGTTAAAGATCTTAACACTACTGAAGAACTACAGAAAAAGAAGTAGAAGCAGATTAAAGATTTAAAAGATTTAAAGCCTTGGTTTTATGAATGTCATTGTGAAACTAGTACAGCCGGGGAATAGGATTTAAGTACAGATTTGACCCAGAGATGAATACACTTGAAATATGATATCTTTCTGTGGGTAATTTTATTTTTTTCATTAAATCAGACCTGCAGTAGTAAGCAGTACTCTGGCAGCCATGTGACTGTCAGAAGCTGTTGTAGGGATGTCTGTGCTGCTAAATATGCTTTCTTGCAGCTTCAAGAATGTGGTTATGCAACCCAGTAATACATTTGTCTTTTTGATGAGGCTGAGATATTACTGCACTCCTTCTCCTAGAGCATGTAAGACCAGTTTTTACGTCCGTGGTGTCCTTTAAATGTGTGAGTATTCTGTATTGCTTAATTGGAAAGGCATTATTTTCCCACAAGTTAGTTGCTGTAAGTGGGAAGAGTGAGAACAAGCGTCACATGAAACTATTGAACAAAGCAGCAACAGAATTACCACTTAATTCAGTCTTATGGGCGGTGTAAGAGATCACAGAATGCGTTTTTTAAAACAGATAGGTAGAGAGCAGCTGGTGCTCCAGTAGCCTCCTGGGGCTTTACTGTTGCTCCTTTTCAATTTCGCCTCATCCTGAGTTTTCAGTGTTAGTCTGGTGAGGATTTGAAGGACTTTTGCAGCACACTGCAGGGATCTTTCAAAGATATGCATGGGAGCAGCTGAGCCATTTGAGCACAGAGAAAGCTTGAAAATGAGCTGACCTTGAACAAAACATTTTGCTTTGGTTATCGTTGAAGGTAGGAGGGTTGCCTGTTACTTTCTGCCAGACAGCTCGCCCATTGAAGTGAGAGCCTTAGCTTCCCCTCAGATTAGCTGTGAGCTGGCACACCGAGCGCTCTGCTCCTCTCTGCATGTACAGGTCTGTGCTTTCCAGCGCAAAAGCAGTTCACTTTCCTTTTCTCAATTCTAAGATTTCTGAAGCTAAAGATATTAACTGAAAAGTTAGGGAAAAAGAAGTAGAAGCAGATTAAAGATTTTGAAGATTTTAAAAAGGTTCTCGTGACCAAAGTTCTACAAAATGCTTAGCACAGATTTCTGCTGAGCAGGGTGGGGTGGTGTAGTCTGCTGTTTCCTTTAAAAAGGAGACTGTACGTACAATCTGAATAACACTTTTCTGATCAAAGACACATCTAAGATCTGTCCCTGCTCCAGCTGAGTCCCAGTTGACAGGCATGGCACACGAGTTTGAAAAAGGGTCCTTAGGTTGCTTTAAGCTCCAGGATAATAAGATTTTTCTCAGCTTTTGGATCATAAACAAGGTCTGTGATCTCAGTCTATGATATAATTTAACTTTTGGCAGGGCATGTTGCTTCGTTCACATGAAAGGAGAGATAAGCAGTATAACTAAAGCTACTGAGGGACGTATTTTACATTAAAAGTTCACCCTGCTAATTTTTCCTTTTAGGTTTCTGCAAAAGCATCTCTTTATAGAGCTCACCAATTTAAAATAAAATCATCTTTGCTGCTTCTAAACTTGGCAAAACACTGTGCCCAGATTTCTTCTAGTGAGGCCAAGCTGATCTCTCTTTGTATTCTGTGATGATATTCTTTCTTGTTCTGTGTTGGACTAGCGGATTTTGGATGCAGTCCATCTAGAGTGTTAGGTGCATCGTGGAAACATCGCTGTAGCAAAGAGCTGCTCTAATTGCCAAGTGCTAATAGACAAATTGCAGCTCTGCTTCTGTCAACATTATCTCTTTGGGGTTTAACAGATAGGGGTCACCATCCTTGAGACAAAGGCAGATGCGCTTTTCCCTCGTACTGGAAACACTGCTGTATAAGCAGAGTGTATGTAAGAATAAACAAACAAACCTTTTGCCAGAATCCCAGTGATGTAGTGTTTATATCTTTGTGATTCATTTGTTCAAGGGGACAATAATCAAGTACGAGTGATGGCTTCAGATAAACTCTGAAGGACATGAGAAAGCAGAATACTGTTTGATGCTTTGAAAGTGAGGATTTTGGCTTAGATTTTGTGACCTGAAAAGAAGTGCTGGCAAGGAAAGATGAAAACCTGTTTGATTGGCCTGTGGTCTTTTTGATCTGTGAACACAATTTAGCATACCATCTGGGGAAAATGTCTTCTACTGGCACAGAAAGGAAGTAGACAAACCAAGAACAGTGTCCAAATGTACTTCAATTTCTGTTGCTCTTGAAACTGTTCAGTCTCATTTTGATTAAGAGACTAGAATTGTACATCTGCAAGGTAAAATGCACAGCCATTCCAGCCACAGGTTACTAGATTAAAAGAATACCTTTCATCTTATCCTTGTTATAATCAATTACTGGGGCTTTAAAGATGACTGCTTTTTCCCTCCCCTCCAGCAACTAAAATAACTGAAATTTGTTGAAGGTATGTAAGAAGCTGGTTGTGTTGTTTTTGTTTGTTTGTTTGTTTGGTTGGTTTTTGTGTTTTTTTTTTTTTTAAGAAACATTACAGACTAGTAGAAAAGTACTGGGATTTGCTAATGTTAATATTAGTTATTTTTAGTTAATGGTTATTGATCTTGTGTACATGGCTGTCTAGACTGCACAAGAATAGTATTTGAATTTTCCATCAAAATCTGTATTATTTTATCAGATTTACTGAGTTACAAGGGCACCATTGCTAGGAAGCACCATACTGTCACTGTTTTATGTAAACTTCAGTTTCTTTTGTTTAGGTTTTTTGTTTGTTTGTTTTACACATATGTTTTTACTCCTTTCTGCTTGGGAAGAAGCTGCTAATTTAATACTAAGAGCCTGGCTTTTTTAAATTGAGATCAAAAGGCATCCAAGGCATTTTTAGCTGTCCCACTCATTCATGTCTAGAACCTCGTGCTTCCTCAGCTGCAGTCAAATGCCAGATCTTTTCTCTATAGAAAGTTTCTTAGAGATGCAGAAGAGTCTCTTTTTCTTCAGTTTCTACACTTCTTTTCTGTGTATACCTGGGAGGCATTACATAAACAATGATGAAAGAAAATCAGAGAATAGGAATGAAGCATGTTTGTAACTGACGAGAAAACTGAGGTGGATGAGCAGTAGCTGAAGGAAGTATGAAGAGGAGAAGAAGAAGAGCTTAAAGCACATTTAAACAGAGCTGGAACCAGATTCAGAAGAAATTTTATCTTGTTGAAGGACACTTGGAAACGATGGAATATTGAAAGGTGGTTATACGTGTATGGTTTTCTTCCATTCTCCAGTGTCCCAAATTCTTCTGAATTTTTTTTTGTTACACACATCAAATGTCCTCTAACTGTTTATGAAGTATCAGAAACTTCATCGTGCTCTTCTACTGCTGGGGTGGTGGAGTGAGGAGTTAGGTGAGAAGTTTGGGAGAATTTCTGTGCCTGCCTGCTGGATGGGATCTGTGTTCTGTGGAACTGGGCAAGAGTGGGACAGAAGGCAGATGACGTGTAAGAGCATGTCAAATTAAACTGTTTTTCTAATTTGATAATCATGGGAGGAGACACCAGAATTGGTGCAAAATAGTTAAAAAAAAACCCTGGGAAAAAGCTCCCATCTTTTGAAAGAGTCCCCTTTTTGGTAATTATTTCCAAATCCCTCATCCCTACTATGAATTCTAGTATTTGACCATTTCCCTAATAATTTTACAAGCAAAACTTTAGATTTTAGTCCTTCTAAAGCGAAGTCTATAAAATGATTTCTTTTTTTGCTTTTTTTTTTTCCTCTTTGTGCAGTCAAACTAAACATTGTACTATGATCTAATGCTCTTAGCTCACTTCCTTAAATAACATTTTGAAGTATGATTGCAGGAGCGTTACAGTTTGTGTCTGAATGTTCTTATGTGGAAACTACTATAAACTTATCTTTACTGGTTTATATGCTTGAAAATGAAAAAGGATCATGTGTAAAACCACTTAGCAAAAACAGCAGGAGGGAGAGAGGGGACTAGTTAAGAAAACAACATCGTGGTAATAGTTGCTCTGTTTCTCTGCATCTCATCTGGATTGAGCCAAAACGTTGATAACTTTAAAATCTGTTCTGCATGGAGCACTCAGTAAGCTTATGTCTGAAGATGATCCTTTAATGACTGGAGTCCGTTTTTCACTGAACGCTTGAATTTACTGCCAATCTTCAGAGACAAGTCAATTTTTACAGCACAGCTATGAGGTGTTGAAGGCATGTGCTGGATAGGGTGGTGGACCCTGGGGAATGTTTCCTGCAAGGGAAGGGTTTCTATGGTGATACCAGTAAAGCAAGAAATGAGGTAATACTCAGTGACAGTTGGAAAGAGATTGCAGATCACTTTTTGGATATCTTGAGCTCTGAAGAATATGTTTTGATTGTTTTTTTTTTCCATGTTTAATCTGATTAATTGGTTATGAATTTCTGTCTATGAGAGTTATTTTTTTATGGTATATTTTCATCTTATGGCCCACTTTGATTAATCTTTTATGTCTTCCCTGGATAAGAAGCAATGAAAGACTCTAGTTTCTGTCTTTGCTGTATTTTGGGGATTAATGGGAAATAGCATCATGCTTTGTCAGGGGACAATTTTTCATATTAACGTTTGCAAAGCAGAGACAGTGCCTTATGCTGTAGCTCTTTACCATATTAAACAGGAATGTCCTTCAAAGTTTTTGTCAATGATGGGTATAAATCAAAGTAAGAAAAATGGTACGTACTGAATTTAACATTGCTGCATTTTTTAGTATGTAAGTAGACTTACCTTTTTCCTACTCTTAAGCCCATCAAGACCAAACTCAAGCAGTCATTCATAGCTACAGTTGAATCTTGCCAATCCTTTTCTTTAAGGTAGTGAAGGTTCAAGCTCTTCCCGCTTCTTTTGTCAATATATTTTCTATAGACAAGCATTAAACTTAGGTTTGCCTTGTCCTTTTTTTCTTTATTGTTTTTTTAAATCTTTTTTCTTTTTCACAGCTTCAGGCCCAAAGGCTTCTTTTAATAGGCCTGGAATTGAGTAGACGTTTGTGAAGGAGACTTGAAGTTTGGAACAGAATTGTCCTTTATAGCTTTTCCATGGAGGAAAAAAATCTTCTTATGAGAATAAAGACTTTAGCCTAATCTCTTGCCATCTGGAAAATGTAGAAGCCAGAGGTTGTTGGCACTAGGTCACATCCCTTATGTAAACTGTCAAATTCTTTTCATATTAATGGCATATCAGGTTAAACCCATGAGGTTTGTTGCTTGCCAGAGCTAACGTATTGATTTTTTTTTAATTTTGATTCTGTCCTATTAGTACTCGATAGCGTTGACTGATTTTTGATAAATGTTGGTCATCCTGTTTTAGTATAGAATTTTCTAGCCTTTCCAGTTCTTCAGTCCTCTAATAGGTGATGATGTGTTTTAGAGACCTTTATGTGAAATCCCCATGAAGGGGAGAATTTTCTCAAGTGACTTTTGCAGTTAATTAGCTTGAAATGAAGCTGGAGACAACTGTTAAGTGCAGTGAGATGGCCTGACACATGCCACCATATATAATTCTAGCGCATCAAATTTCTGGGTGAGTGCCAGCATCCGGTATGGCAGTTATCTGTGCATGGCTCGCCACAGCCTCAAGCAAAGTCAGTCAAATTAAGGTGTTTTTTCCCCTTCCCTGGTGGATTTAGCATGGTGTTTGCTGTTGCATTTTTGTTTGTTTGTTTGTTTTGAGAGGAGGCAAGTCTGCCATTGCAAGGCACTCACTCCCTTTGTGCTCATGACATGCACAGCAGCAGTGACAGCTTGCCTTTGCTGATTACCAGGGAAAAACAAAGAGTGTGGGATGGGGCAAAAACAAAGAAAGAATGTTTATAATCGTTATTTTTTTTTAGTCTGGGAAGGTAACTCTCTCTGGAAATTGGCCCTTAAGCTCTTAGCTATATTGACAGCTTTATTCAAAGAGGGAACATTTGCCAACAGCTGCTGCTACCAAAGCTGATATGTATTGATTTTTTTTTTTTTGTCTTTTCTGAAATTTTTCATGGCTTTCCTCCCATCCCCAAATGAAAGAGAGACCATGAACTCTGTTTTAGACCTTTTGATAGGCTGAAACACTGCTCTATTGAAACCCTTGAAGGCTTGTAACTGCAGAAAACAGACTTTAATGTTGCATGCCGAGAATAATGGCCAGTAGAAGGAAACCATAATGTTTTATTGCCAGACACTCCATATCCAGTACGTTTTGCCAGAAGCTAAGACATCTATGGGAGAGAACAGCATCCTTGCTTTTGCTAGTACTTCTGTCCTCCTTTTCTCCCTTCCCATATGTTTAGCTTTCTTTCTCAAAAAGCACAGCGAAACAAGCCCAGAGAAATGAAAGGCTGATATGCCTGCTGTTCTGCTTTAGTCATCATGTCTGCGCTCACTTACTGATCCCCCTGCTCTCTGGTGTGCTTGGAGGAGAGGGACAGGAGAAGGCATCGGGTGGAGGTCCCCAGGGCAACTGCTCGTGTGAAGGATCCTTGCCTGTGATATGCCTGCTGGAAGGCAGCCCCGCATGAGTCTCCCAGAACTCGCTTCCAGCAGCGATGCTGCTGTCGGAGCGGGCAGAGTGGAACATATTGGCAGATTTTCTTAAGTAAGCGTTTCCAATTGATGATGGTGGGAATGTGCTTGCGGACAAGCTCTCTGCCTGTGTTACACAGGATTTTCTGTCAAAACCCTGAGGTACTACAGGGGCGTTGATAAAAGGGGACCCATTCCAGTGGTGCAGAAAACTGACACTACAAAATATCTTTGTATTTCTGTCAAACCCCAGTTAAAAAACAATGTGAAAAGGGAGGGTTGAATTAAGTGTGAACTCAGGATGAAGAATAGGAGTGGGACGGAAGAGGGGGAGCAAGAAATACAGGACTCTTAGATTTGGCTACCCTACAAGCGCTGTTTATGTTACTGTAACTTCAAGCAGTGTGCTCTACTGTTGATAGCAGGATGTAAAATCATTTTATGACCGTTCCTCATAAATACTTGTTTATAAAACTTGAGCATTCACTTCCCAGTTCTCTGTGAGGAAATGCATGATTTTCAGCACCCTGGGACTGAGCCCTAGGGCTCAGTGTTGGCAGCTTTTATTGTGTTGCCTTTGGAATTGGACTGGCGCTGGGCAAATAGTGTGGCATAGGGGCTGTTACTGAACTGAGGTCTTTTCTTTACTTTCATGCCTTGGAGAATCCTGCAGTGGCACAGTTGGCCAGGATGTGGCCGATCAGGTTAAGGATCCATCTGGCAAGGGCACGTGCCCATGTTGAGGAAGACAGCAGGAGGTGCCCTGGGCGATTAAAGACAGATGTGGGAAGGATACCGGATCAGGAGAGAGGGGAGGAGTTCACATAATCAATTTAAATTTCACTCCTTTTACCGGATTAGTAAACACTGAAGCATTTGCAGTTCCGTTCCTACATTCTCTCACTCTCGTCACTCCAAAGGAAAAGATAGAGTGGTAATGTTTTGCTTTTGACAGAAGCCAGGGAATTGTGCATTCTTTATAATATTTAGTACTCTGTGTCTCTTCAAAATGCGTTTCTGTAGGCAAGTTCTCTATTGCAGTGCTTTCACTGAGATTTTACTGAGCTGTGGGGAAATTGCTGTGTATGAATAATAAACATCATCTTTAGAGAACAACCGTTACTTTTCAGACAGTAATATTCCCAAGTTGCAGTATGTAGTTGCTAAAATATGTCAAGTCTTTCATCTCTCTGGAGTAAGGAGAACTTGTACCTCTGCTGTGTATTCCTCCACATACAAGGGTGTATTTGCTCTCTGTTGTCAGTATGAGAACCACTTGCTGCCCTTGGACTTGAAACGTGCTAGCAATTCTAGCAGGTGAACATCCTTCTGAATGTTTTCTTGTAGCCTTGAGGAGAACATGGATTATTAGTTCTGGTACCATTTTATGCAGAAAATGAAATGCTGACAAGATTTGTTTGCTGTTACATTTTAATTGACAGATGTAGATTTCTTTCACTGCAGTTCATAAGGTGAGCAGCATAACTTAGCATCATTCCCCTAGAAGTAACACTAAAAGAAAAAATATTTACTAGTTTTAGGTTTGTTGTGCTGCTCTCAGACGGCAAGCCATCTGCACAGCAAAAAAGTTCACTGGCTGTACGCTTTGAGCTTGTAACCACAATGTGTTGCTTTATCACTGAATGCCTTGGCTTGAATGACCGACCCAGTGTGTTCCCATGCACTGTGCCCCATGTTGGATTATGCGCATCCCTGATGCTGGAGTGCTTCCCATTCTGACTGAGCCAAACCAGAAGAACAGAAGCCACGCAGCAGGTTGTACAGCTTTTGATGAAGCTTTGTGCACAGACCACTTTCTCTTTAACTGGGAATGGTCTCCAGTAACAGCTGCTACCAGTTCTACTATTAGTCACTTGGTTTCACTCACATGAAATACAAATGTAATCCAAAATTTAATGTTAATAAAATGTACATGCTGGTGGAGCAGTCAAAATTACGTTCTGCAGACTATTAGCTACTCTTGTAGTATTTTTTGTTTGTTTGTGTGTGAGATTATTTTCTGTGAATGTTGTTGTTGCAAATTTTGTTTTCTTTGATTTTAATTGATTTTAATTGTTGCCCTTCGGAAGAAATCTTGTGAATGGTATTAAGTGTGGATACTTAATGGATACACCTATTGCTCCCTAATGTGCTCACAATTAATGAAAATGTGTATACTCTATGTAAAGTCACCTGTTGAAATTCCTTACTACACGAGGTTTTATTGTTCACAAATTAATGTCATGAATCCATTTGGACACCAACCAGGAACTTGTAATTGCTCACACATAAGTAAAAGCTTTCTCTGTGCTTTAATTAGTTGATGCAAGGGATTAAGATGATTGTGTGGAAGGCAGTGCAGTCTCTCTTTTAATAAATCAGGCAGTGTGGGTGCCAAATCACCCCTCAATCCTATTTGGGTAGAGTGCTTTGATGAAGGCACCAACCAGACTGCTAAGACTTCCTGTGGCAGCAGCAGTGAAGATCGTTTGGGTTTGCTGATACTGTTGATGTGCAATGTGGGATATTAATCAGGACTAATTATATGCATTGGCTATGAAACAAATTCAAGGCCAGTGCAGGGCATGCTTCTGTATGTAATTACTGACTTGAAGGTACCGGGTTAATTGATAGAAATTAAGAGGACTTTCCATTTACTGACGCTGTGTTCCAAAATAACAGCTCACCATGCTTGTTGCTTCTTTGCTATTTGGTCCAGTTAGTTTTAAATATGTGACAGAATATGGTTAAGTGGGCATCTATTGCATTTGTCCTACTTTTTTGCTTTCTTGTTCCGTACTTTTTAATTTTCTCTTAACCCTACCAAAGAGGCAGCAAACAATGAAATACTTCAGACAATGACAGGCAGCGGGCTCACACACTGCTGTGTGGAATGTCATTAGCTTCTGTGAGGCATTCAGAAGAATTGCGAGAACCTGTTTGTGAATAACACCGAAGGCTGCTTTTCTGATGTAGATTAGGAAGTGTGCATGTTTACCATATGCATCTGATAACACACTTTATGTGTTTTGTTAGGCCGGCAAATGTGTGCAGATAAAAGACAAAATCTCAGTCTAGCGCACCCTCATGTCTATGTATAAATTTGAATCAGTATGTCTTTTTCTGTGTAAGGTACAAGTGAGCTTATTCGACAGGGCTGAAAGGTGATCATCAGGATTTGCCTGTACTGAACGGGAACTGGAATAAAGAAACTGTGAGTATTCTCTAAGTGAGATGATTTCAGAAGCTTTTGAGTTTTCACTTAGTCCGTCAAAGATAAGCTAAGATTGATTACGGAACTAGATGGGATTGTCATTCAGGGCTTTAGCCAAAATAAGGTGCCAAGCAAAGAGAATTCAATAAATATTCGTGCTGCTATTAGCTTTGCATTTCTGCAGCTGTAATTGTACATGGAAGAGGGAGGTCTGAGTGTCTGAGTTAAAGCAGATACTTTTAAGATTTCATATCCCAGCTTCCTTAGTGCCTATTGATTGCTGGATGAGCCAAAGAAATGTAGGAATCCATTTTTGCTTATTTAGTGTGTTTTGTTGTGATCTAGCTGCTATGAAAAAAAATGTTATTCCGTCTCTATACGGTATTTAATAATAATTGGTGTGAACAGTAATAGCTCCATCTTTTCACTGAAATACCAGATTGCAGTTCATTCAGTGCCATCCACAACAAGCAGCAAGCTTCTACTGTCAAGGCCTTTTTTTCTTTAAGTCTGAACTTCTTTGGCATAAATTGCTTGTAGATGGGGTGTGAGCCAGTCCATTCTCATTGTCTGTGCAGAACTAGACACGTGAATGCCACAAATTAATCACATCTAGCGCGAGAATAGAAAGCTCTCACCCACTAACGTGTGTGTGAAAGCAGCTTTGAGTCTGAGGGAAAGAACCTCTCAAACAAACATGAAAAATGTTGGGCTTTTGAAGGCCAGGGAATTGTGCAGCCTGACCGGACCTGCCTGCTACCATGTGGGGGGAGTGAGGAATGGGAAGACGACCAGCCTGGGAGGTTTTCTGCTAAATGATCTGCTTTCACTGACTGATGCCGGGGTCGTAAATGAGCTGCTGGCTGCGGCTGGTTGGCGTGCAGAGTGCAGTGCCAGCTGTCTGCCGAGCTGGGGAACAATAGCAGAACCTTCTGCATGTGAGAAAGGGACATTCAGGCATAATGTTTTATTAGACTTCGAGCTAACCTTTCCTTTTGCAAACCTTAGGAATCTTAGATAGGAATTATACTGTGTCATTTATAATTAACCTTTTTTCTCCGTACCCATTTGCGCATAAGAATTCCTAAAAAGGTATCTGTGAATTGCCTGCATTACACATTCAGATCTTGTCTCTTTCTGTTGTATGTTTCATTTCTGAAACCTGTGGTAATTTTTGGATTATTATCTTCTTCTAATTTAGCAGAAGAAGGAAAATAAAACAAAAAAAATAACACCCAAGCCAAGAGTATAGGCAGGAATAATTACTGTATTTCTTTGGAACACACTTGTGATGCTGAGCCAAAAGAGAAAGGTATTGCTGTCCTTTCCCTCCCTTCTCCTCAAGTCCCTTAAACATAAAAGGATGATCGATGGAGAACTTCTGTGCTCCTTTGTTTCATGGCATTCTTGGAGTACAAATTCTTTGGAACAGAAACAGTTTCTATTTAGGTGCATGTATGAAAGCAGACACATACCAGCCACTGTCAGAACATACACGTAATTATTATATTTATAGTTTATGATAACAAGGCTGAATATGAGCTGAAGCTGTAGCCAAAGGACTTTTTAAAAGCATAGTCCATGCCTCATAAAAAAGCTGCAATTGAATGCTATTTACTCAGTCTTTTTTTTATACCTTTACCCTGAGATGATGAAAAATCTTGTCTAACAGAGTAAGTGTGCTTTTGACAAACACAGACTTCATTGTGGGTGGCCAGAAGTCAGATTAGGATAGAATATAAGAAAGTTTACATAAAGATTTTAATAAATACAAAGCATCAAGTGTGTGTACGTCTTTTTTCTGATCACCTTCTGAATGTGCAAGCTAAATAGAAAACTGATTTTGGTTTGCAGCCTTAGTTCTTGGGGCTGCAGGCCTTGTGCAGTTCTCTTTCTTAAATATTCATAAGCCTTGTTTTGTGCATAATACTGACTTCTTTCTTTTTTCTGTGCATAGCAAGCAGACAGGGCTTGTGGGGCATTGCAGTGGGCTGCATGCACATCCTGCGTAGTGTCTGTTCATCCCATTGTGGACTGTCTTTGTGGCTCTACCTTGGAGCCACGGTCAGAGCACTGCTGCCCTTCAGATCTGCTGCAGCATTTGTACTTTTCCAGCCTCAAGCCTAAAGTCATGCCCAAGGTCATGTTACAGCTAACCCCAGGGAGTAAAACATGAAGTAAAGGGTATACAGTTTCTCAAAGAGATGACCCTTCTGCACTTGGCCTCTGGGAAGCTCTAGTATAATAACAGAGCTTAGTAGCTTGTGTAAGCACTAGCAGCTTCGGGTTAGCCCTGTTAAACTAGTGTCTGGCTCACTTGCTGTCCCTATCACATTCCTAGCTTGATACTGAAGAAGGACCCTTTAGCAAGTTGTTAAAAAGAAGTACGTAGAATAACTGCAGAGATGCCATGTTCTGTTACTCAGAGATGCTATTTAGAAATTTGTATATCCTTTTCTCATCTCTGTCTGAAAATTGTTTGTGGGAACCCCTGCATAGCTAAGCAAGCAGCACTGTTGTCTGAAATGTGAGCAGTGCTGAAAATGTGAGAAAAGCTTGCCTTGCAGGTACTCTAGAATTGACTGGAAAAATTTCTGCAACCACGTCAGCCCTGACTTACTGCCTTTATAAGTAGTGAACTTTTACTCCAAATTCAAATGCAGTGTCATCTTAAGGAGGAATATATGAGTGGAAGTGGGGAAAGGCTGATTTTTTCACTAACTGAGATGGAGTTAGCAGTATGATTACAACTACTGTTACATACTGCTGTCATGAGAACAAGCTCTGCACTGCACGCATCTTCAGAGCTGTTGACAGCTGATGCTTGCTTTCTATTCATAAATGGTTTTGGACCACTCATATTATCGTAAGGTCCTATTAGTCACCTTATCACTTCTTGTTGAGAAATCCTAGGATTCAGAAAACCATATGGAAACCTTGATGGTTCGTTAAAGGCATGAAATGATATATTGATGACTGGCAAACTGTAACTCCTGTTCCCTAAGTGGAATAATAAACAAATCTGGAAACGGGTATCAATTCTACTTTCTGTAATCTGAAGGAACTTTGAAACATCAACAGGTGAAAAATGTTGCCAACATACCTAAGAAGTATCTATAGTCTGGAATTTTGGATGAATTCTGAAAACCAACAAGAAGAAGAAAAGAGAAAACACAAAACCCTTGAAGGATTTCACTTACTAAATAATGTACACGTTGCTCATGACGAATTTCAGTGAGTGCTGATTGGTTTTGTAGTGCAGCCTTTGCTGTAGCATGGCATTGTTACTGCAAGAGGATGTCTGCTCTTCCTCCATTTTATTTTTCCTTGTTCAGTACCTCTTCCTTTGTGTCAGCAAAAACATGTGTTTGCCACAGTGTGGACCTCTGCCAGTGCAAAGGGATTGTGAGTCTGTACTGTAGGTCAGCCTGTCTTTGTAGAAAGGTATAAGTAGCTACTGAAATAGTCCATCATGGTCTCATCTCAGGAGAAAATAAATGTTGATTTTGTCAGAATTCCCTTGTCTAACCTTCAGAATTTGGTCCAGCTACGTTGAAAGATTTGTTCAGGCTTTTTTCCTTGTTTGTTTGTGCGGTTTTTTGTTTTGTTTTGTTCTTTTTTTTTTTTTTTTTTTTTTTTTTTTTTTTTTTTTTTTTTTTTGAGTATCATTAGGGAAAATGTGTTATGTTTAACCACAGCACAGCTGTCAGAGGACACTGTTATATCCTCAGGGGTGATTTAGTTTGTTGATTTGGTTTGTTTGTTGATTGCTTTCCCCCCCAGTGTTTTTAATTTATTTATTTTCAAATGCAAGTATAACGGAAGTAATTTTATAGCTACCTAAAACTGTATGGTTGTATTTACTTATATTTTACTAAACTGTCAAGAATCCCAGTGCTTATGAAAGTGTTTTTGCAACTTGTAGACTGCATAGTTCTCAAGATCTTCACAGGTGGATTCTCAAACTCATCAGGGTGCGGTTCAGCAGTAAGACTTCACCATGCTGCTGTATTCAAGTAAGCCTGTGTTACAGGGACTTGCACAGTATGTGAGCTGACTGCCAGATTCTCTCTTGATGCCCATTATGCAAATATTTCTTATGTCAGTATGTCAGTGCTGCAATATGAATAGATAGATTTGTACTGTAATTCATTTCATAATGTAAGAAAAACCTGTTTAAAAAAAAAAAAAGAAGAAGTGATGTGCAGGGAACTCAAACCTCAGTGGAAGGAATCTGAGGAATTTAAAGTAAATTTTGTATAACATCTTTCCGAATTTTTTTGTGTGGGTCTCAAAGTACCTCTCAGTAATTGCTTAGTGGCTAGAACCAACCTGAACACATTATAACAAAAGTCACTCTGTATGTCTTGTCAATTTCAAAATATTTATTGAGAGAAGTTCCAGTCCAAAGCATTCTGGATTTTTCTGTTTCAAAGTTGCAAATCCGAATAAGTTTATTTTCCAAAGGATAATGGGCTTTCCAGATGTATCAGCGACTATCTGTGTTGTTTATTGTTCGAGTTATAATGCGACTGACATTCTCTCTCAGTAATTCCACTCATTAAACTGCAGAGATCACTACAGAAGCCTCCCTTTTCAACAAGGCAGAGTTGTTTTTAAAACTTCTTTTCAATAATTTATTTCCCATGCTTTGAAAGAAAATATTCTTTCTGCTCTTTATGTTATTTAACTCAGTGTATATGCAGATGGAATCCTTGAGAGACATTCACTCTGCATTTAGTCACAGATGGATCAGCAGTGCCAGAGATATTATTATTAGGTTCTGCACTACAGCACTGAAGAATTCACTGCTTATGTGTTTTCTGAAACAGACAGATAGTACTGGAACCGCATTTCTACCTTTGTTTTTAAATATCCTTTAAGCAACTTTTGAACAGTTAAATAAGTACTTAGTCACATTTTATTTCAGAAATCTCTGGGAGCAGGCACACTGATTCTCCACATTAAAACTCCGTGGAGCTGAACCCCCACATAACTGCATTTGACCTTTTCATATCCTCTATATCCCACTACCCTACCACCTCCTCCCAGCTTTTCTCTCCTTTTGAAAATGCTCTTACTATGATACATAATTTCTTTAATAGGAGCAGGGAGGTGCTAGGGGTGGGGGTAACCACTGGCTAGTGTAATGTGCATTATGGCTTCCCACATTCAAATATACTTTGTCACACATGGAATTTGTATGCTAGGTACGTGCATGTTTTCTGGATTAAGTGTTAGTTTTCCCAGCTCTTTGTGGCCTTGTTTATCTCTGCAGATAAGACCTACCCTCTTTGGCATATAGTGTATGTGAGTAGAGGGTTAGGTGGCTTTGAGTTCTTTTTCTGTTGTCTAAAATGTTCAGTATTAATGATGTGTCAATGTTTCTTCAAGAAACACACAAGTGCAAAACTGAGAGCTGAAGATCAATAGAAATAAAACATAGTTATATCTGTCATACACTGTCTCAATGTTGGTTTTTTTTTGGTTGTTTGCTTCTTTGGGGGGCAAGAAGGGAAGGGGGAAATGGGAAAAGGGATTCCAGCCTCCTGCCTCTACTTCCCCAGATCTGTTCATGTTACCTGGCTGTCTACTGACTGCCCTCAGCCTGGGCTCTGTCAGGTTTCTCGCTGCTTTGCTTGCAGCACTGTTCAAGGAGATGCTATAGAGATGCTCTCTAATGGTCTGAATGTATGTCCTCTACTATAGTAATGCACTCTGCAAGGTCTGCTTTAGGCCACACTCACCCATTTTGGTATGTGAAAAATAGATGTGAGGATTTTACTCTAGCAGTACAAGGCATGTATCCCATGGAGCAGAAGTGACACAGCTGTTGTGTTGTCCTGCTGGAGGTGGAAGAATGTGCACATAGGAATAATCAGGATGTAATGCGTTCTGGTTAAAAAAAAAAAAAGAAAGAAAAAGGAAGATGAAGGAATGTGTTAACTTGATTAATGTCAAGAGCATGATCTTCATCTCTGCAGGTTACAGAACGACTATTAGTTTTAGCAGGGATTTAGTAACATTTTGCTTGCTATATAAAGACCAGGGTATCTTCACTTCTCCGCTGTCAAGAACAAACAAACAAAAACCCACATGATATCGGTATGTGTTTGTATTTCACTTCCATTCCTCTGCAGGCAAGAGCTATGACTAGCTTACCTTACAATCTATACAGCACTCAACAGCCAAAATATGTTGACTGATCCTGATACAAAGAGCCTTTAAGATGCTGATACTCGCTTTGGATGTAGTGTCACAATAGTGCTGCCAGTAGCAGCTTTGTTTTTGTGGCAAGGATGTCAACCTGTAAAGTCTGACAGCTGCGCTAGCGGAGGCTTTGTGGTGGGTGGGGAAACAGCTTAGTTACAACAAAACCCACACAGCCAAAGGAGAATGGGCCGAGCTGCCAGGACTGGGGACCGTGCTTGCTGGAGGTCCTGCTCAGTGGCGGGGATTGATGGCTCTCTGTCCTGCCTGCCGTGTGGAGACTGGATGCCTGCGTACTGACTAATAAACCAGTGACTTGCTAAGCCTTGTCATTACTTAACCTGGTCCTGTTTCACAATCTGAGGCGGTGCAGGAGAGCTCAGTTCACGTCTCCATCCCCCAGCTTTATCCTTTTTTGTTCCTGCTTTAGACTGGGCTTGGTGCAGAAGTAGCAGCGTGACAGCTCTCAAAAGGAGATGTAGATGCATTTTGGGTGTAGGCATGTTATGCATATGTGGCAGTGCTGCTGAGTTAGGAGGTCTGAACTGCTGGCACCATATAAGTTAATTATCTATCTAGAGAGTGGAGGCAATATTATGACCAGTATCACCATTCTGAGACTTGATAATTACTAAGGCAATATAATCACCTGATTTGTGTTACTGAACCAAATTGCTGTTGACATTCATTCCTGTAAATTCTGTTAAAGCCTTTTAAACAGAGGTTTCTTACTGACTGCATTTAAAATTGTAATTTAGGCATTTTGGTGTGATGTGGTATGAATATGCATGTATGGTCCAATATTTTTCCAAATTGTATCTGTTTTTGTGGCTAAACTTTCGCATTCACAAGCTGCTGCACAGTTTTTAGTAGTGTTTTTTGTGCTTAGATATACGCCAGTACTTTGACATATAAGTACTTGTTTGCGTGCCTCAGCCTGATGATGTTAGCAATATGTGTCACTGATTCGTTACAGAGAGGAAAAAAAACTGTGAGAGCAGTTATTTATGCTTGCAGAATTTAAGGCCTGGTCGAGTCCCAGTCGGAGTTCAGTCATTAATTGCTTGTGTGCCTGCACCCTTTTAAAATTCATTCTGTGTTGCTTAGGAATTAATTTTCTGTGTCCTATCAAAAAAATTAAAATAGCGTTCCCTCCCAGTAAGATTTTTTTTCTTTTTATGTGAAATGGCTGATGTTTTCCTACCAAAGAACAAGGTAGCCAACAGAGGGAGCACAAATTCTGTCATGTTCCCAATCACGCACGCTGGTGATAGGACAACCAGGTCTCAAAGCAGATGTGGCACTGAGAGAACTGTCACAGTATTACATCAGTGCAGTGCTGTTTGCGTAAACACCTTGTTGTTTGTCATAGTTACAGTCTATTTTGATTTTTGCTTTTTTGGATGAATCATCCAAGGGACACAAAATATTACTGAAGAAATAACACTTGTAAAAAAACGTCCATGGAAGAGCGTGTAGTTTTTGCTGAATTTTGTTGTTGTCTTCAGATGGATCTCACTGACTAAAACACTGCAAGCATAATGCATGAACATCTGTTAATTGCCAGCATTCGCGAAGAGAGGAACAAGAGGTTGTTACCTGTGCACAGACTGAACACATGATTAAGAACCAGCATTTCCATTGATCTGTCTACCCAGAAAAGTCTGAAAAAATGAGACTCGGTGACCCTTCTTGTTTCACATTCAGTTGCAAGCAGCGATTATGCACTTCAATTTTTAATTATTGTTTTGACAGCCTGCTTCAGATTTACTTGTTTTAGCCTAATTATGCAAATTTCTAAGCACATATGTGTCTAGGTCATGTGAGTAGTTTCACTGAAGGAGGTCAGTAGGACTGCTGGTATGGGCAAAGGTTTAATCATGTGTAGGCAGCAGAACTGTGGTATACAAAGGCAGAAAAGACAGGTTTATTAACTTTAATTTAAAATGTGCATTTCCCTGTAGATAGTTTTCTAACCTCTGAGTTTACGTGGTGTTGTGATGAGTTTGTAAAGTGGAGCTTGCCAAACACAGCTCCCATCTATTTGGAAAGGCTGCTAAGTTTAGAAACAGCTGAATTGGACAGGGAAATCCACAGATGTAAAAGTCTTTGTAGCTCTCCAGCAGTGCTCCAAGACACCCAGCCACCCAGCGAGTGCTAATGTTAAGCCTTTGAGAACAGAGCGTGCTTTCTTGGCAGGGAGTTTATTCAATCAAACACTGACCTTTTTAAAGCCAGTAAAGGTAAGAGTTTGCTCTGTCTGGATATACAGACGAAATCTCCAGCATTGTGGTCTTGCAAGCAGTCTGCACAACCTGCTGCCCCGGCCCTTTTGTAACAGAGACACCACACCGTGACAAGGCACACAGTGTCGAACTGCTGTAATCTGGTCTCCTAAGGCCTTCCTGTCCTACGTGTGCTATTAATGTGTACCGAAGGAGCAACTTTTGGCTACACAATAAAAAGAGGAAAATATTTCTTGTGACAGTGTGGGCTCCTGTTAGTTACAGTGAAAAGTGGCAATAATACTGTCTGGCAGGAGTGCTGGGCACCGCATGTGTGAACAGTGTGGTTTAGGCTGTTGTTGTATGGCTCAGTTTGGCATATTCATTGCAAAAGTCAGTGGGCATGGGTCTCTGCTGTCTCTCAAGAGCACAGAGATCCATTTTTGGTTCTTCCAGAATGAAATTCTTGCAACTTAGGAGTTTCCTTAATTGTGGAAGAAAGATCAACTTCTTGGCTCAGGGGCTGCTATGAAAATTTTGCCAGGGAAACAAAGGTAGTGAACTGCACGAATGTTTTCTTATTGCCCAGCAGAAGAGATGAAACCAGAATTCCTGAGCTGCATAGCAGTCATGGACTGGAATGCATGTGTGTGGATGTTGAGATGTGGTACTTTTACCTCTGTTTTTTTTTTTTTTTTTTAACCATTGCAACATTTTCCTTTAGCTTGTTTGCTCAGAAGGCAAAGCTCGTTGTGTTGCTGCAGCACCTGGAAAACGAATCCGTTCTGTATTTGTAACTGAATTGGCTTATTAAGTCAAATTTTACCCCTCTGATTTGCATGAGAAGTGGCACTATACATGAACATTGACACTGACAATTGTATTTGAACACTTTCTCTTATTTGCAGACCTTAGCAAACAATGAAATTAATTAAGAACAAGTGCTGTGGAGTATAGTGGGGCAGAGAAAGCATAGCTTACAGGGATAGCTAAGGCTTAAAAACAAGTGGCAGCTTTACCTCTAAGTTACGTTTATAAGGAAGACATTTTATATCTCATCTCCTTTCAACACTTGGATCATTTATTTCAGCCCCCCAAGCACTACAAGGCTGTAATGTTAAAAGGTTCTGGCCCTTCTTCCCCATCCATATTAGTGATTAACAGAGTGAGTAATGACTTTAGGTGCCTGTGTGGCAAAGTGATCACGGGAACAGAATCCCACCATAGCGAAATGTGGTAACAAATCTAGTGAAGGAGAAAGGCAGAATAACATCGGCGTTGATTTTTGTTTGTATTCCATGCACAGCCAAAGGCCAGTAACATCTCTGCCTTTTTGTTCTTCACTACAAAAGTAATGATTTCTGAAGTCTGTTTTCAGGGAAAAGTGAACAAACAAAAACAGCAGCCAGAAAAACTAAAACTTCCATACTTAAGAAAAAAAAGAAAAGCATCTTAGGGGTTCTCGTACCTTTTTATTATTGAGTCATTGGGTAAAAATCCTGCTTTCCTTAGATAGTATTTTTTTTTTTTTAATTTTAAGAAATTCATTTGTGCGCAGGAATTTCTCTGAGAGAAATTATCCCCTGCAAGAGGTTAATATTAAACAAAACAAAAATGAATGCATCTTATCTTATCTTATCTTATGTGTATATTTGGTGGCCCTGCTAGGCAGGGGGGTTGGAACTACATGATCCTTGAGGTCCCTTCCAACCCAGGTGATTCTGTGATTCTGTGTGATTCTGTGATTATCTGAGAGCTAAGAATAGGCAGGAATTTGGTGTGGGAAGAAAAAGTAAAAATGCCATTTTACCAAAGCATCATCTGTATAGTAGAAATTCCTTTTGTAACTGGAGAGATCTCTGTAACTGTGCAGTGATGCACACATCTGTTTTAATAACTTTGAATTAATTTACTTCAGTAATTCCTGTTAAAATGGCTATGGAAGAGCATTGAGCTGTGTGGTTGGCACTGATCAGTCCTGAAATACATGGGTAGACTGTTAAGAATTTCATGGTTTCCTTGTGTGCTGAGCTATCCTATTAAATGCATCTGATTGCTCTGTCATCTAAACCCTATTTTTCAGTTAGGGTTTTGGAACTCAAATATATGAAATTGTATGCTGACTTGCAGCCATGACTTCTATCAGGTGTTTGCAGGAAAAAAACTGTTTTGCTATTTCTGTAACTGTGTAGATTGTGCGTATGGCCAAGTTTGTTAGGAGATGGAATGTTTCTTGAAGTCTGTCTGGAGCATGCTAATAAATTTAGATGAAACTGTGAGAGACAGAGCTCTAACTTTTTATCCACAGACTGTATGCATTCTAAATACTGAAACAAAAGGTTCAGATCACTGCTCAGCTTTCTTGCCTGCTTCTAGCGCTGATTTGGAAGAGACACATGGAAGATCAGTTTGTTCATGCCTTGACTTCTTTGCAAAGGCTATCGGCAACACTTAGGAGTATTCCAAATGTAGTGGCAGCTCCCGTGTGTTGACACCTGTCTGTATGGGTGAAGGCAACCTATTTATAAGTGTGTCAGTTGATAGGAGATCTCATGTGTTTTTTCAGTGTTTGAGGAACTTCATGAAGTAATCTTGTGATGGTTCTAAGTACTTCCACATTTCAAAAGAAATATGTAAAGGTGCAAACATTTCAAGGAAAAATATGTTTAAATCATTCTCAGGCACTACCAGCGATACATTCTTTTGCCCAAGAAGAATCTCCAGGAAAAAAAAAAAAAGTCATTTTATCTGCTTTTCCTCTTCGTTACGTATTTACATGCACTACAGACAAATGTAATGCAGTACTGACAGATGTGGATGGCACCTTGCTTGTTACTGTGGTGTGTCTGCTTGTGCCTGCAGCACACTGCACCTGCCTCTTGCTCCCAACCACAACCTGGTGTTGCTGAGGTGGGATGCAGTCCCAGGACCCCTGCATGTTTGGTTAGGAACAGGCAGGACAGCACGCAGAGCAGATGCTGCGAATGACACCATCTCTGATCATCCTGCCCCCATTAGCTGTGTTCTCAGTTCATATGTTCCACCTCTTCTCAGGAACAAGGTGGATTTGTCTCACTGACAAAGATAATTTTGGCTAGATATGCTTGGATTGTGCTGACTGCAGGTATAACTGAAGCTAAAAGCCATAATCCAATAAGCACAGAAATGCCTCTGTGGCAGCTCCCACTTCTGAGCCTTCCTCCAGGACCTCTCTCCTCCCCCAGGAATCTCTGTGCTGGGAGCAGCAGTCTTGGCATTGCCATGGAGGTCACGCCTTAACTACACAGTAACTGTACTGCTTCAGTGAAGACAGCAGAAGTGCAGCTCTTAATGCTGGTAGCACAGAGTTGCATCTTATGGTTGCATCTTCTCTTCTCATTGCAGCCCTCCATGGGTGACACTTCCTCACCTAGCATGAACCAAGAGGTGGTCTCGCAGGACCTAGGGGTCCTGATGGATGAGAGACTGAACATGAGCCAGCAGTGCGCTCTGGCAGCTCGAAAGGCAAATGGGATCCTGGGCTCCATCAGGAGAGGGGTGG
>NW_024962258.1:1653269-1731584 GCF_019238085.1 Lagopus leucura
TGGAGCACCTCCCCTATGAGGACAGGCTGAGGGAGTTGGGCTTGTTCAGCCTGGAGAAGAGAAGGCTGCGGGGTGACCTCATTGCAGCCTATCAATACCTGAAGGGAGCCTACACCCAGGAGGGGAGTAAACTCTTCAAAAGGGCTGATAACAGCAGGACTAGGGGAAATGGTTTTAAGTTGAAGGAGGGAAGATTTAGGTTGGATGTTAGGGGGAAGTTCTTTACTAGGAGAGTGGTTAGGCCCTGGAACGGGCTGCCCAGGGAGGTTGTGGATGCCCCGTCCTTGGACGTGTTTAAGGCCAGGTTGGACGGGTCCTGGGCAGCCTGATCTGAATGTGTATGTTTGGTGGCCCTGCTAGGCAGGGGGGTTGGAACTACATGATCCTTGGGGTCCCTTCCAACCCGGGTGATTCTGTGATTCTGTGATTCTGTGACAGGGAACGGGAGCCCTAGCAGCCTCACCCTCCTTTTACTGACAGGAGCACCTGTAGATGGCCATCTGTGAATGCTGCGCTGGGCAAGGCAGGCCTCCTTGCCACCTGCCAGCCACACAGCCTCGCCAGGCAGCTGATGGGCATCTCTCAGCCCTCCCTGCAGTCCTTCTGCACTAGCCCACAGGTGGAGTGGTGCTTGTGTTTAGTGAACAGTGCAATCCATCTCCTGGGAAACCGCTAATTGGATCTTATTAGATATTCCTGTTAAATTCCTGAAAATGTGCATGTCTGATAATTGCTTTCTGTTATCCACTATCCGTACATAAATATTATAGTGTGGAATTTGCACGATATCAGTGTTAGATGGCAGGTTGTAAGTCAGCCAGCTACTCTAGGAAGGGAAAATAGTACTTTGCATGTACAAACTGCTTGAATCCATGTATACTCAAGCATTTTGCTGGCATTACAAGCAGGTCATAACTTGCAAGTCAGGGTTTATGTGAAGTTGTCTTTGTTGAAAGAGTCGTTTTTGTGCCTCAGCATGTAGGGACTGACTGTATTATTTTCAATGTTAGATTTTCAGACAGAGAAATGTGGTGCAGTATTTCCCATGCTCTGTGGTTGCAGTAAGAGAGTGAGACTAGAGGAATAATACAAGGAGCTACTTTTTCTTGCAGTTTGATTAAAACAATCCTGCTTAGATCTGCTAGGTTGTCAGCTCAGTCTTCTCTCCAGCTTCTTTTCCTGCCTCATTTTTCCATCCATCATTCCTGAAAGCACAGAAGGAGGAATAGATAGAGTGTTCTGTGCTTACTTAGGCCTTGGCAAATAACAATTCATCAACATCGTAGCTTTAGAAAAGACCATTCTTTGGCCTTGGTAGAGCATTACAATTTACCCAGTGTTCCCTGGTGTCAGGAAAATCACATGGCCAGACCTAAAACAAAGAGCATCCTGCAATATATTTGTGCCATGATTAATAAAAATAATGTGTCGTGTCGTAGGGAATGCGCATGAAAGCCTTTGCTATGTGACCCTAATATTTCATATACATTTCTTGGAGAAAAAGGTCCAAAATAACAACACCACTCCCATCAAAAACAGGAGCAAAAAAGACAAACAAAAGCCACAAAATGTTTCTAACAGGCTTTCTTTCTAACAGGCTTTCTTATTATTGTTTCAGAGCTGTTGTTACACAGGGGAAAAGTAATGTAATCAAACCGATTGGCTGCTGGAGATCTTTTTTAATGCACTGCTTTGGACACAGTACATATGCTCTGCAAATAAATACAGAATTAGTGTTCCTGTTGGAAGCATTTGGTGAGAATAAGCAATTTGTCTTCCTTATGAAAGGTGCATATATTTTCCTCTGTTAGCTGTTTATCAGACTGCTGTTCTTCTGCTTACAGATTCTGAGATGGGGTTCATCATTTGTCAGCTTGGGAGCAGATGTTCTGGAGACAACCAAATTGATCACAAGGATGAAGTGAACAGCAGTATCAGTGTTGGAGGGCAGCCTTTACAAACTGTCTCTCTCCTGTTCTGGCCCTTCCATCCTGCTCTGATTTTCAGTCATCATAGTTTACCATTACCTGTCCTCCAGAAAATTTCTGCAGAAAAGGAAAATCTGTTCTCTGTGTGTGTTTGTATTTATTTGTAGAGAAACTCCACTGCAAGAGAAAAAGCACAGAGACCGAGTCTGCACTATGATGCCTTTGCTGCAAAGCAATCTATAATGCCATGAGGGAAGGCTGCATTTAGTATTGCTGGTGTTTTAAAAACAAACAAGCAAACAAACAACCTTGACAAAACAACATTCTTTAGCACACAAAATTCAGAGTTAGAACTCTTTAGAAATTATTACTTTTTAAAGCTGTTGCTATGATTATTTATTTCTTGTTTGTCTTATGTGCATGTGAATATTTCAGAGACGTTGATAGGAACCAAGAGATAATGTTATTTGTCAGAATTGACTTTCAAAAGTTTGACTTGCTATTAGCAGATACAGAAAAGGACTGCTGGAGCTAGGTTGATTACAGAGCTGTAAAGAGACTTTCTTGCCAAAAAACTCCTCCTTTTGCACTTGTATGGTGTTGAAAATTGTGGGCTGATGCCAGAGGATTGAAGAGTTAAGCACATGCTGCTGAGGAGCTACATGTGGCTTTCAAACCACAGGTTTCAGACCCCATCCTTAAGTAATTAACAACAGTCTCCAGAATGATGCAGTACTCAATAAGAATTGCTGAGAATGAATACCTGTCTTTCTTCAAAAAAATGGAAAGGTTTGGAAGCAGACACTCTTTTTCATTTAGAGCTCAGGGCAGAAATGTAGTTCTTTGTAACCTTTGTAAACAGATTGGCACTGGGTGGATAGAGGTTCTTGTGAAATGTCCTAGTCAGAATGGTGCATGAGGGAGCACATTGTGTTCAGTTCTCTACAAACAAGACTGATGAAAGAAATAAGCTTTGAAAAGGTTGAATTTTTTCATTAGAAACTAGAAACCCCAATGCATAGAGTTGTATTTTATACGGATGGAAGTGTTTTCTGAAGTGTGGGGTTTAAATTCCAAGCAGTTATCTTTGTTCGTGCCAGAAAAAAAGCAGGAAGAATTGTTTACTACTTTGGTGCAGGAATGTTTCATGTGTACTGATGATGCACAAATATAAGGCTTTTGATGGTGTAAATGTATATGTGACTAGCAGTTGAGACCACAAAATGCATGCACTGTTTGGCATGCCGAGCCTGGTGTCTTGATGGACAAGCAATTTTTGTGGAAGTGGCTTGGATGCCTTAAGAAACGTGAGCAGTACAATGTGTGGTTTTTATTTCCTCCTTTGATGGAGAGTGAAGAAAGGCTTCAGAAGAGAGGGAAGGATGTAGGTTCTCAGCCCATTGTTCTGCTCAACGTTACCGCATGCTGTCAGCCACGTTTGTTAACGCTATACTGAAGTATACTGGTTGCAAATAGTAAATAGCATAGGTAGGTATGTGTGCACCCACAGTTTAAAGATTAAGAATAGGTTACCACTTTTTAGGTGTAACTTTCAAGAATTGTGTCTGGCTGTTGAGGAGAACAGTCTCCTCAAAAGGTTTATTTAAGCTGTCTTGGTCCACAGTCTGAGTTTGAGATTAAAAAAGAACAACTTGTGAAGCTCACAAAAATTCAGTATTTGTGTTATTTCAAAGCACCTCTTCAGCACAGCTTAAAGCCTGGAGTTCTATGAGCAATCACAAGAGCCTCCAAGGAGCAGCCTTTACCCAGAGAGAGAGAAAGAGAGAGAGAGAGAGAGAGAGGTCGATGTGGTTTGGTACCTGCACTGGTTGCAAAGGAGAAAGCTCACATGCATTTGAAATAGGAGCTCTAGGGCTCTGAAAGGCACAGTGGTTGCCAGATTTCAGGACCAGCGTGCTGCTTATTGTTGTCCTCCTCAGAGGCAGATAGGTTTCTTGTATGTGCAAGCGCTGTGGTTTTCTCTCTATGTCTGCCTTTCTCACTGAGTGAACACCAGGTTCATTCTGCACTGTGAAGGCAGGCTGTGACTGACTGCTCCCCGTTTCTCTATAGATCTCTTCCTGCGTTTTCCAAATTGGTAAAATTGCCTAGCACAGTTCATTCTGGACTTTGTGAGCTACCTGTCCTTCTTCTGATGAACAAATATTGCATTCAATGTCTTGTATTTAGTTTTAAATGAATATCAGGCCCAAGTCTGTCTCTGACTCGTCAGAGTCAGAGTTCACATCAATCTCTCTCAAAGAAATTATTAATTGTAATACTTTTATGTTTTTATCTCAGCGCCAAGCTTCAGATGTTTCTCTCAGATGTCTTTTTTATGACTAGTGCTGTCATTCTTAGGAGCTGAGAGTCCTGAAAATATCTTATGGCCTCTTTTTCAGTGTCTCAAGTTGGGCACTCCACACAGATGCTCGGAATTAATGGACACTTTGGAAATACAGCTTTTAATTTTTCTGCCCTAGTTTCTTCTTGGAAAGTACAGGTTTATAATACTTGACTGCATCAGATGGGAATATGAGGTTGTGAGGATTAATTAGTTAATTTTTAAAAGTAGTTTACACATGTGAAGAGCCATATAAATGCTGATAGGGGTCCATGCTGTTGCTGTTTTTTCTTCTGCCTCCTTGTTAGTTTGACCTGGTTAAAGTAAAAATAAATTAGTCATCCAATCAAATTCTCTCTGTATGTCTCTCTTTGTATGTCTTAGCTATCTTATGCCATCTTTACTACTCTTCATTACTATGCTATCTGAGGTCTTTTTACACAGGATTGATAGTCACAGCCAAGTGGTTCAGGTATGTGAAGAACACTTGGGTCCGTCTCTTTCAAAGCAAGAATTCTGCTTGGGTTAGAAATTTTGATGTTGAGTGCTTTATTTCTTTATTGATTGTCTTTTTGAAACAGTATTAGTTGCAGTGGCATCTTCTTGGATAGAAAGTGGTACCATTTATTATATGGCATTATGAGGTATATTTTATCCCTGGGGCCTCATTCCTACCTAGTGTTTGGAATGAATCGGGGACAGGAAGAATATGATTTACTTAGTTGAAGTAAACTTTTTCTGAGAGTTTTTGTGCAGTTTCAGGTAAATGGCTTAACCCAGACTTTTCACAGATGATTACTAACTGCATGCACCTCGTTTTCTGGGCGACTGAGGTTGAAGACGTGGGATCTGATCTGTAGAAGTGCTGAAATCTAACAGGTGCAGTTGTAGTCACTGGGAACTGTGCTTTGAACATAAGATGACAAAGTGCTAAGCACCCTGAACTGCTGCAAATTGTGAACCCCAAATTGATGGTTACTCTTAATGTTAACCTTTTTCTGCCTCAATTCCATCTCTGTGCAGTACAGCTAATAATACATTTCAGCAGACAGCACTTTTAGAATAAAAGGTTCATCAGTTTTTCCAACCTAAGTAAATACTAGACTGCATAGCCAGAAGAAGCTTCTGACATTTTGTGTTGGAAGTCTATTTTTTAAGTTAAAGAAAGAACAAAAGTTAACCTCAGTTAATTCAAATATTTTCTATTGAAAACAACAACAGCTAACTAACTGTTCCTTTCTGACTCAATAGGTCTTTAATGGGGCCAAGTGAAAATGCAAACTTTTCAGACATTTCCTAACTTTGAAAAGCTAGACTTTGCAGTCTGAGAATCATTTTTTAACAATTTTTTGGTGTCTGCAAGTACCTCTTCTTTAACAAAACAAAGTGAAGATCATGGGGAATGCTGGAATTTGTAAATCACTCCATAAATCTTTGCTATTTGAACCAACTCTATAAATGTAAACAGCAGCAAGTTTTCATTTGTCACAGAGTAGCACTGTGCAGGGAGGGATTTGCTGATGAACTATGGTATCATCTGATATCAATCTGATATCAGCAGAGTCCTTCCCTACGCCTTTTCATCAGCACTGTCCTTCTTTAGCCATTTGTCCTGTTTTATGTAATTTTTAAATACCCATTAGAAACATTCTAATTCTGGGCAGTTGGGCAAAATTAGAATGAAATGAAAAGTTGGGCTAATAAATGGGGAGTACTGATCTATTTTAATGAATGTAGCCACCAATGTTATTTTCAATGTGAATGTCTTTGCTGAAATATATGATGTATTTATTTCTTGGTTGCAGTTAGTGCTATATTTCACTGTTTAGTCATCATAGTGTAGCTGTAGTAATGTAACAAGGAATAAGGGAACGAAGAAAGGATGGGAATCGTGTCACGCTGCCATCACCAGGAGAGTAGCTGGCATGCTATAATGGAAGTAGATGTATCACACAATGTTCAGCTTGTTTTTGGGCTTGAATTACTCAGAAGGCTATGCTCTGAAGAATGTAGTCTGCAGAAAAAGCAGAATCCATATCAATTGACATACTTGAAGATCATGGACATTTTCCAAACAAAATCCTTAACACAGCTGATTGAAATCTCACTCTTTTTCATCTATACTCCACATCTGAATGCAGATTTGAGTGCAGACTAGAACTGCATGCTTATACATTTAACAGAGAGTGGTCACAAATTAAAATACAGAGTTGTTAGTGCTACTTGCGAGAGCTTCAGGAGTAGAAGCATTTTTTCTTTTTTCTATTTTTGTATGTGCAAGTTAGCTTTGTAATCACAAAAGCGAGAGAGAGACAGAGAACACCTGTGTTGAAGAGACACCTCTTGCCAGTATACGCTGATTCTGCTTTTCAGAGCCCCAGCTATTTTCATCCTAGACCTCTCTTGAGAAGAAACTGCTAGATGTCAGATTGTTGTAGGCTTTCTTTTTTTTTTTCTTTCTCTCTTTTTTTTTTTTCTTCCCCTCTTATATAAGGTACATCAGGAAAAATTAAATTTGCCCACCAAATGTATCTAATCATCTTAATCCTCAGTTCAACCAGTGTCTATGCATGAGCTTGAAATGATTTTCTAAACAAGTTCTGTAGAAGTAACTTCCTAGAAACTGACAAGCCTTTGTATTTTTCTGTGGCCTAATTCTTGCTGAATTATTGTGGCAAGAGTTTTTGAATCATTCTGTTCAGTAACATGGTGAGCACAGAGTTGGAATCTGTTACCTTGGTCAAACACACCTAAAAGCTCCAGAGAGGGCATGTCTTTTTTTTTTAACCTGTCTGGCATGTTTGAGATTTTTTATGTACGTTTGAGTTTAGCATTCTTGTCTTTTCCAGACCAAGGCCTGCAATCTGCATCTTTCTTTTTTTCCTCCTTGTTAAATAGAGACTTCGAGTCTTCTGCACAGCAGGTTCTCAATATCCTAACAGACTACATTAAAAACAGTATTTCATACCCTGTAACTTCTCTTTGTCAGTATCATGATACTATTGTGTCAGTATATGTATTTTTTTACTTCCTGAAGCCCTTTGACTATGCTTCCATCAAGTCTTTCAAGGCATAAAACAAAAATATAGAGAAAAGTGTTATTTGGGAAGTAAATGATTAAAAAAATGGAAGAGTGAAGTTGCTAAAGGAGGTAAGTTATTAAATACACTCTGCTACTGTATTTTTTCTTCCTACTTTCACTGATGATTTGTAGTCCAGGGCCTTGAACCAATGCTTAGTTGAGGCTATAACCTCTGAAGATACAGACAAAATAGTCTGGAACAAGGAGGATTTTAACAAAATTGGGAAGTTTAATCTGAGTCTCTTGAAGTCAAATTAGCTCACAGTCCTCATTACCAGACATTACCATTATTCATGGCATTATACCATATATATATATAAATAATATGAATATATATATATAAATATAAAATACCATTATTTAGGCAGTCTTGTACTAAGATTTATATAATGAATACATAAAAGGGAATACCATTCAGACTCAGACTGGGGCATGCAACGTTGTTTTCTTCAAACCTACAAGGGTGGTAGCAAATGGATGAAACATCAAGAATATCTCAAAGCTCTCAAATAAACGTTATAAGACATATCTTCAAAGAATTTATTATCTTGTGCTTAGAACATCCATGAATTCAAGGGTTGTAACTGAACAAAGTAGTTCATTGATAGTGTGTGATTGTACCTCTGCATACATTCACATGCATAAGAATTGTATTTCAGCGTAGGTAAAACTTCATTCTGTAAAAAGTGGCTAGATTTTTTTTGTTCTTTGAAATTCCCTTTTTCTTTTTTTTGATCTCAGTCTGCCAGACCATCTGTCTCTGCACAGAATTTCCCAACCTTCCTAAAATAGTCTGAAACAAATAGTCATGGCCGTAAGATAGCTAATGGATCTTTAAGCGTGAAATGCCATGTAATAGCTGTGGCTGGTACCTGCTCTAAGTGCAGTAAGTGACTAGAGCTACAGGATGATTTTTTAGGGATTTTTTTTTTAAGAGATTTTGTATTTTGAATGGTCATGGCATGAAACTGTCCAAATATCAAAAGAGCAGTAGCATAGCCATTGCCTGTGGTAATGTATCTGTGCTTGGTACGTGTTTGTCAAGTTATTTAGAGTATAAATAGTCCAAATCTTTTCCAAGATCTTTATAAATCCCAGGAGGATTTTTCTTCAATCCCTTTTATGTATGGGAGTCGTTTCTTTGTAAGACAGTGATTGTGAATTAAGAGCACTCCCAGGAAACTGAACCGGTTTATTGCTGTCTCTTGCGGCTCTACTGCGAGCTCTTAAAAGATGGATGTAATCCCTTGTGCATGCAGTGCAAACTATAGACCTTTGCATTTTTTCTGTTAAAGCTTCACCCCCCCCAAAAAACATAAATTAAATTAGCATGTGTTGCGCCCTTAAAGAGTCCAGACATGTAAAGCACAGTTATCTTGCTGAGAAAGTGATCACAACAACGTTGAAAGAGGCCAGTGTCTCCTAGCAGTCTCCCAAGGACATCTCAATATGGCATGACCTTTTCAGGATAAATGGGATTTTAAAGTCAGCCTTTTCATTAGTGTCCTCTCTGTGCATTATGTCTTGCAAGTTGGAGCGAGCTTTGAAGCTGTGAATGTTGTGACAGTGGCTATTGTTCGTGTAGGTGCATTGTTAATTGTAATAGCAGGAAATGTGCAAGATATATCAAAACAAGTGGGAAGAGGGTGGGGAGAAGCCTGGAGGGAGAATACTTCAAAGTGAATGTAAACAGAAAAGATGCAAAAAACATTATTATGTTATAGAGGAGTAAAACACTACAGATGAACCAAGTTGTATTGCCTCACACACTGCTTGGTTCAGTAAGAGATTCATACGGATTCATTGGCAGTCACACCATCTCTGTTTCCTAAACATGTTTTACTCTGATGGGAGTTTGATTTTCTCCAGTGAGTTGAAGAAAAGTGAGCCATTGATCTCAACAAGATGCAATGGTCTGAATGCTGAAGAGATGCAATTAATATACAAGGGTTGCTCCAAAAGTAATGCCTCCTACTTTATGATGTTGACCCAGAGGCAGATGTTAGTCAAATGGCAGCAGTGGTTGAACCTTCCAATCAAAATTCAAGGGGAAATGGTTTTAAACTAAGAATATTTAGGTTAGATATCAGGACGAATTTTTTCATTCAAAGGGTTGTGATACACTGAAACAGGTTGTCCAAAGAAGCATGTGTATGCCCCATTCCTAGAGGCATTCAAGACCAGGCTGGATGTGGCTCTGGGCAGCCTGGTCTGGTGGTTGGCAACCCTGCACATAGCCGGGGGTTGGAACTGAACAATCATTATGGTCCTTTTCAACCCAGGCCATTCTATGACAGTGATGGTGATGAATATTCAGTTACTTTTTCTTGCTCTGTAACAGATGGCAGCAGAGTCTGACGGAATGTTATCTGACATGGAAGTGCATATTAAACAAAGGTGTGTCACTGAATTCCCCCATGCAGAAAAAATAGCACCCACTCTCATTTGTTGATGATTGCTGAATGTTTGTGGGAACCAAACAATGGATGTGAGCACAGTGAAGCAGTGGGTGGTGTGTTTCAGCAGTGGCAACAGTGACGGTGGGTCACTTCTGCTGGTGCTGATTTTTGTGAGTGTGGCATGCAGGCGTGTGTTTAATCACAAGCGAAAATGCTTAGCTAATGGAAATGACTGTTAAAAAAAATACAGTTTTGTAGCTGAGAATGTGTTCTATTAACTATAGTGTTATTGTGCTCTTTGTATTTGTGGTTTCCATATGAATAATTTGGAGGCATTATTTTCAGGGTGACCTAAGTATATGAAGTAGGATATTGCCCACAGATTTTCACTGCACATGTCTGGTAGCAGGCACATTTTTGTTGTTAGAACAAATAAACAAAACAGGAATTGTAACAAGAGTTGCTGGAATAGGTCTCTGAGCCTTTATTCTGGCTGTATTTTGGGATAAGGGGTGATGATTCAAGAGTAATTTAATCGTGCTCCTCTAGAGATACTCAAAGTGCAAGAGAAAGGGGGACAATTTGAGGGATGCAGTAGATGTCAATGTGAGTAGGATTGGACAAACAAAATCTTTAGCTAAATGTAAGAGTTAAGTATTGCTTGTTTGTTTTGTTTTGCTTCTGTATGTTTTTACTGTTGTTTAGATACTTAGGTTGACTATTTGCAAGAATGTGAAGAAAAAGTACATAATTTCTTCCTTTCTACAGAGAAGAAGCTCATCTGAAATTGTCTGAAACACTGTGCAAAAGATTGTCTCTGTAAAATTACTTCATGTAAGATAAAATAGCAATAAATGGTTAAATAACCTCACAGCAGTACAGTTAAAGAAAGGGAAAGAGGAAAAAATAGGAAGGAAAAAATGAAGTCAGGTTTCTGTTCTAGTTTTAATTCTAGTTTTGGTAATTCATTTTTATCTGGAGAGCTCATAGATTAAATTAGAAATTGATAGCACTGAAAAAAATATGGATAAATTTCGATTTTTTTTCTCCACTGTTCAAGTCAGTTGAACAGCTTTTCTAATGACTTCTCTATTGCAAATGCCTGACTGAATTTTGAGAAGAGCTGATGTGGAGGGGAAGGTGTTTAAAGTAGCACTGTATCATCTGGTGCTGTTTTAGCCATTTTTGTTGTTGTTCAAGTTGGAATTTTGTTTCTTAAGTCCACATTTCATTTAACCAGATTCTCCTTATTCACATTAGTTCCCAGAAGTCAATTATGGTTTTGCCCTGTGGGATCCATTAGTTAGACTTGATCTCAACCCTGCCATTTTGCTCTCCTCCTATGTTCCTGCCTTTTCTTGCCAAATGAATGAAAATTTATATGTGTACTAAAAAATTCTTATTCACTGTCCCCTTTATGTGCAACTTCTTCGCTGTATTCCTTAGTTGTTGAGTGTGTAAAAATTTAAAGCTTGCAGCCTCATTTGAGGGTTTTGGCAGCAACACTAAGAGATAAATCATGAAGTATATTATGGCATGAACACTACCAGACAGAGATGCTAGTGAAATTGCATAAACCGGAAAGCAGTTGCTCACATGTCAGGCAAAATAAAAAATATGTGCACTGCAGTTCCGTTGGAATATTTGTGTGACTGGTTAAAGCTGTGAACATATTCCTAAATTTAAAAAGATCCTGTATTTGCAATTGGTATTAGTATTTGCAGTCCCACAGTGTTTATAAGGGTAATTAATGGCTGCTGCGTTTCATCTTCAATATGGGGTATCTTTCGTCAGTCATTGCTTTTTCCCTAGCAATATGTGTCCCTCTTTCTAGTGGCAAAGAGCTGGGCCCTAGGTGGTATTCTTGACAAAGCAGAGAGCATATTACATCTTCCCCCTTATGTGTATTTAACTGTGCTCATGGTGAAAGGGTCTTGAAATACTCTCTGCTCCCTGTTTTAATTGGTTTTATCTGCAGCTATCATAACAGTCTTATCTCTACAGACAGTTGCATGGATAATATTTGGAGATCAGAATTCAAGTCCAGCCACCCAGTGTCATCTAGCAATTAAGTGTTATTTGATAGTTCTGTCTGTGGCTCAGGTGCTGAGGAGCTCCTGTCTCTGGTTGAAAGTCTTTATAGCATCATAAACCATTTCTCAGGGGAAATCTGGATATGGAAGTCTTTCCGAATGGAAATGGGTAGAAAAGCCCAGACAAAGTACAGTTCAAGCTTCAGTGGCAGTTCAAATCATTGGCTAATGACTATGTAGTTCAGGTCTGAAAGATGTTTAATTATTTCTGTTACTGTGTTCACTGAAAGAATAGAAAAACCTCTGTCTCCGTGACATGAGTGCTTATGTGTACTATGAGGGAGAAAGTGAAATGTTTCAGTATTGCTTTTCTCATAACTAATTCAATTATTCTTTTCAGAAATGTGTAAAAACATACTATATGCATGAAATAATGATCATAATCTAACTGTATAAACCTATTTTATCATAGTTGCATCTGCCCAGGTGACTGCTTGATTAAAGTAGTCTTTCTCTTGTTTTGTCTTTTTTTCTTCTGTAACTTGAGAGAATAAAAAACTCGTGAAGTTAATGTGACACTTGATGTTAGTAGAGTTTACAGTGACTATAGCATCTCTGGCCTTCATGATACTAGGCTGCTTCTCAATTCTGTCTGCCATTGGGGAAGATGCAAAGAAAGTCAGTAGATCTGTGGTAGACTTGCAAAGAGTTCTGCACCTTAGGTGTTTTAATTGTTCATTGTGCCATATGGGTGCATTAACTATTGTGGTGCCTGATTAATTTCCTTCTTTTTATCTAGTGCAGATGATGGCAGAGACAAAAGGATGACAAATGAGATTGCTAAGTGGAGCACTGATCAATAGAGAGTGCTGTCCATTTGGGTAATGGACATCTCTGTCATATCAGCTGTTAAAGAATTTAGTTGAGATGAATCCCCATCGATCTACAAACCATAAGCCATACAATATGAGAATTGTTACTCTACATCTCTCATATATAGAGGTAAATCTCGGGAGTTCTGTCCTTGAGGTGCTAGAAGCACTCATTTGCTAAATTTATTTCTTTGTTTGTTGTTTTGTTGTTGTTTTAAATTAATTATTTTATTTTAAATCATCCTGTACTTGAAGACCATACTATTTTTCTTGAAAGAAAATATGTATTAGCATACATGTTACTAAGGTCATTGTGTTCGTTTTATTTAAGAGAAACAATATCTCTAGTTTCCCTGACACACAAAACTAATGGTTTTCTTTAAGAAGACTGATAAATACCTATATTGTCTCATAGCAGATAGGAATCAATGGTACTACAGATTTTAGCAATTGCTGAGGAGGCCTGTTGTGTTGATTCCTGTCAAGATTTACCATCCGAGCTATCACCTCTGTGAAGTGTACAATCCAATGACATTGAAGCTGGCTCTAGAAGGAATCTTTACTGATGACCATTAGATTAATTCTTCCCTGTGGTCGGGTTTTCTGGAACTATGCCTGCCATGGTCCCTTTGAACTGCTCCAGTCCCAGATGAAAGGCTGAATGACTGGATTCTGGCCTCATCCTCTTAGTTTATAGGGAGTTATCTATAAGCATGTGTTCCAGTGTAGTTAGGTCTTCTGATGAAGATCTTGCAAGAGAAGGATTTCCTTGACAGACAGTTGGAGGATTCTGAAGTGAGATGGCATCTCTGTGCCACTCCTTTCTGAGTCACCATTTTGTACTTCAGTACAGTGGGAATGTAATATCGTCTGCTCCTTTTCACTTGCTTCTTTAGTCTTTCATACATGGCTTTACTTCTTCTAGTTAGTAGAAGCTGATTAATAAATAAGACCTCTCTGGCCATCTGCTTTCCTTTATTCCTCTTCTCTTCCAGAGCACAGTATTTCTTTTGGTCCCTGATCCTGTCTGTTGGGTTTCCATTCAACATGGTCCTGCTTCTCTCTGTGATTATTAGTTTCATATGTTATTGGATTCCATCAGAGGCTCACTTATAATTGTTCTCCCACAATTAGAAAGGCAAGACGCAGAAAAATTCTCCTTTCTAGATCTCCCTAAGTACAGTAGAGTAAGTGGAAGAATTCCCTCCTAGTTCTTCCACTTCAGAAAATAGGTTACCTAAGTATGGTTTGTTTTTTCTAAATTTGGCATCAAATCTACAACAGTCTAAAATATCTGCCTAGAAAAAATAGTGTGTAAGAAACAAACAAGCGTGTTTTCAAAACACCCCAAAAGCCATGGGCTAACTCTGGTGATATTAAAGAGATGTGAATGTGGACTTAGGGACATTGGGCCTTGGTAAATTGATTGTTGAACTTGGTGATCTTAATGTTTTTTTCCAACCTAGGTGATTATAGGACTCTGTATAGATAATCGTTTAAACATACCTACATTTAAAAATTAAGTAATTTTAGCATTTAATTTCAGTGGAGTTAATTTGGAATAATGTTACCACATGCTATTATACCATTTTAGAGAGGCTTCTTCTTGCATCTGGTAACTGTTTTCTGAGTTGATTATCCTCTCAAGTTCAGTACTTTCTGTGAAATAAAGTCTGATGACAAAAACAGCTTAAGTGTCAGCAAAATTCAGAAATTACGTGTTCAGTATATATTTGTGTTTAAAGGAATATATTATTCTCATTTCCCTCTTGTTTTCTGATACATTTTGATGTAAAGCATCCAATTTGCTGTGTGCTTTACCACTGATGGGCTTTAAAGGCCTCTGTATTGTCACTTAAAGATAAGCTGGTTTGCATTACTGGAAAAGTTGTTTAACATTACATGTGTATTTTTGAGTGCTCTGCTCTGAAGAGTTGAGTCTGAAGAGAGCTTTCATGAGCTTTGCGCTTTTGTCTCCATCGAAATGCTTACAAATTATGGAGTACACAGAATGTAATTTTTATTCCTTCTGCTTTCATGTTATGCAGTTAAAATTAGCTATTTTCAAATAGTTTACAGTAACTATTACCTTCTAAACCCATTCTTAAATGTAAACATTGTTGTGAAGTATAGATTTTCATTGGGTAGTCAAATGCAGATCATTAATTTTCAGCAGTGCTGTTTGTCTGTTAATGAGGTCGTGACCCAAATGGCAGGAGTGATTTTATCTATCAAATGTCCTAGGTATCCCAGCAGGCTGCTCACTTTCAGGCAGGAATCTCAGTAGTAATTGTCCTGTGTAACAGTTCACAGTCCATTGCTTTGTCTTTTGTGCTTAACTTCTCAATAGTAGAGACTTCCTTGTGCTCCTCTACACTATCATTCATCTTCAGTTGGGCCCATAAAACAAAGCCATCTGCATACTCCATTAACCTCTGTGTCCTAAGCCTAATTGATATACATACTTGTTTCATCTAAGGACTGCCTCTTTGCCATCAGTATATTTTTTAGCTGTCCCTTACTTTGAGGAGTGTAACTCCCCCTTGTTACTCAGCTTATACAAAATGTGCTTTCCTTGCATGTAAGGTTGACATTTATATATGGCTGACATTCCAAAAACAAAACAAAAAAAGAAAACAGCTAAACCACCACCACCAACAAACAAAAGGGCCAAGGAGAACAAAGTAGATATTCTAGCATAAAGTTTAGATTGTGTATGAATTCTTGAGACCTTACAAAACTCTAGGAGGTCTTTGATTGGTATACACTGAAGGTCCAGGAATCATGACAAAGTGTGCTCTGAAAAGACCTTCTTGTGATTTTCTCTTAATTATCATGTTTTTTGTCCCTGCTGCTACTGCGAGCAGTTTTGTATACTTGACATGGTTGGTACACGTTACACTTTCATTGTAAAACCTGTTTATGCTCAAAAGAGAACAGACGGATGGTATTATGGCACCCATGGCAAGAATTAAAAATAATTTGTTTTGCTTTGTATTCTGTAGTGGGCTAAGAAGAAGAAAAGAGGACCAACACTAAAAAACAGGTGTCACAGAATGGGCTAATAAAATCAAAATATTTCTTCATGCAAAAAATGGAGAGAGTAAGTTTTAGCCTAAAAAGGTGTTTCTTTTTTCTTTAGGTGTTTCTTACACAAATAATACCTGTAGAAAATATTAGACCATTTTACTGTTTTGATGTTATCATGGGAACTATGACTGGTCCCTGTAAATATTACGTAATTCATTTTTTTTAAAGAATTAATGAGTTTAAATGAAACCTCGCTTGCGTTATTAGGATCCATTTATACAGCAAAAAAAAAAACCACACCCAAATTTATGTTAGTATAGGAGATAAAAATATGACTAATAAAAACAAAATTTCTATACTGGGAATTCAGACATAAGTGTTTATTGTGAATTTCCAAAGGAATCCTAAATGCAAGTATTTAAAAATTCAGTTTGGATTTATATGCCTTCATTTCAGCTTTTCTCAGCTCAGCTGCAAAATAAAAGACATTATTATATGTAGTTTTATTAAAGCTAAGCATTTTGGAGGCAAGCTTTGCTAGCATTCGGATGATGTTCTTCTGCAACTGCACTTAGAACAGGCTGCAGATATATTCAATTAATGATGACTGCAGTGCAAAATGGAAAAAAAAAAAAAAGTTTTTTGTTTACCTTGCAGAGCACACTTGCTCTAGTATGAAAATTATGACATGTCAGTATTTTTTCCCTGCAAGGGTGCTCAATACTTTCTGTAATTTATGGAATGCTGCTGTTATCAATTTTTCTGTTTATCTCTAGCTTCTCATGGCAAAGAAAGACTCTGTTTAAAATTCAGGACTGTCCTATGAGAGACCTCATGCTATTCTTTCTCAAAGCAGTCACCCTGTAGTGGTGGTTTGACATTACATTGTGTGATAGTGGTAGCTTTGGGTTAGCTGGCTTTATTTGATTATAAGAATATTTCTCAAAATAGAATAAAGTAGTTGCGCTAATCATAATCCCCGAAAATACACTCCTTTCACAGGCTAGCATCTTCTTTGACTTTCCATTTTGGTTTATTCCATTTATGCCTTTTTCATGCAGTGCTGTTCTCCTGAGAAATCGTGCTGTTCTGCTAGCCTTATTTGGAATTTTAGTTGTAGTTTTTAGTCTTACAAGAAACAAGTCATAAAGCATAGTCCGCATGTATTTAGAATTACGTGCTATTTAGTGAGGATTCAGTTTTGACAGAGAAGAAATAAGGAAAAAAAAAAAGGGAAATATGACCCAAAACGCCATTCTGATGGCATCAGTCTCAGCATCTGGTTCATTTGAGGGAGCTCAGTCACACTAGTATCTGTGAGGCCTGGGCTGTTCTGATAGCACAGGGGGTTGCTTGCTGGACTAAAAGATTTTCGCTGTTGTTAGAAAGATGATACTCATGCTGATGGAGGTGAGCAGGGTTTCATCCAGATTCTGACAGACATTTTCTCTGTTATGTGCAGGACATGTCTGATGATTAATGACTTTGATTGTTGTTCTTAGAAGTTCCAGTTCAACATATGCGACTTACTAGCTGCATGTGCTAACTTCAGGGTTTAAGTTCCATATTATAAGCTTACTGATTTTTATCTTCTGTGTCCATGGGACAGCACTATTTGAAAAATAGAAACAGTAGGAAATAGTTAACAATAGGTGTGCTACAGCTGAGAGCAGTGCTGCAAAAAGGGAGGTGACAAAAGCTCTGCTACTATGAGAGCATGTACAGGAGAAAAATGCCAAGAGAATTTCAGACTTGCTGCTTATATGGCATAGGATCGTAAACTGAACAAAAATGGGTCCGAAACTTTTAGACGTTTGCAAGTCTGTCAAAACAGATTCTGGCTCTTGCCATCTGTGCCCAGAACATCAACTGTGGATTAAATACTGATTTCACCAGTACTTACTGAGCTTGGGGAATTCTGAACCTGTCTTTTTTTTTTCTTTTTCTTTTTTTTTTTTTTTCCCCCCTTAATATGTCTGCTAACATCATTTTCTTATCTTCATGAGGTTTATTTTAGGCTGGATTTAAGGCATAAGCATAGGAGATCTATTCTGAAGGTCTCAGCTTCTGGCATCCTATGTTTACATTTGTCCCTCATGACTGTGTAAAAGGGTTTGCTTGAGTCTCAATGCAGGAATGTTTGCTGAAGTCTGTAGTTGAGAGCCATGAACTGATCCATTCATCTCACTGATTATACAATTAAATTGTAAGACCTGCTGTGCAGAGGGATGAGAAGATGCCATTAGAGACGAGCTTGTCAATTCAAAAGCTTTTTTTTTTCTCCTTCTGCAAGAAGCACTGTGAACTTTTCCCTTTTACAATGAGAAGGAGGATTCCAGCCAATTGTGTTGTCTGCTTTCAGAAAGAGAAGGATGCTGGTGATCCTTCAGGGGGTCGGGAAGGTTTCCTTGAGAGGCAGGAGCGCCCTGTCACCACCCTGCTGGGAGGCCGGCAACTCGGGCTGCGCTGGCAGTTCTGTTCCAGTCACATCCTTCTGCCTGCCAGAGGCCTTGCTCCACTGAGAAATTTTATTAGAGTTTATATTTAACATACACATAAGCAATTTGTGCCACAGTTCAGACTGTTAATATTCACAGTGAAAACCTATTATATAGCAGCACAGGCTTGATTGCTTTCATATCTGAGCTCTTAAAAACTGAAATTCTGGGACAGCCCCAAACAGCCTGTGAAATAACATCACTTTCTGATGAGATATTTCCAGTCTAGAAACATATAATGGCTTTTTGAAATGCACTCCTTAGCATAAAAAATGATCTCTCTGTTACTTGTAGACTGATGGCTACGGGCCTAATTCACCTGCTGTATAAACATATGAGTTCTTACAATGTGAAGACAGTAAGTCCAATTCTTAGCCATGTTACTAAATCTGTCCATTGGGATACTGTAATTGAAGCAATTCACAGTAATGTTCCTTTCTTAGATAGACATCACTCTTGAGACTGTAAGTGCTGAACAGGTAAACAAATTTATTTCAAAAATTGTTAGGAAGAAATGCAAAACCTTAAGTTCTGAATTGAATAGTAATGACGAAATTAATTTCTGAGGCAGATTCACTTAATTTTAGTCTATAGTGTTTCCTTTATTTTGGGAGATAAAAGTCTTTGCTTTGGAAAGGTATTTTGTTCTGGTCAAGGTGGATTAGAATTGTATCAGTCAGTTAGTTCTAAATACACTGTTTTTTATGTAAAATGAAGAAACCAGTGTTGAGAATATTGATGGCAAGACCAGCCATGTATTACTTGCACACTCAACATCCTGATAAGATGTCAGAACACAATTAGTATCTAGAGCCTGGAATTTCTTTCCAGTAATGATTTCTTTCCAGTAGTGAATGTCAGAGTCAACATCAGGTAGGTTCTCTGTATTCTCAGAGAATTTCAAAGGTACTTTGAACTTCAGATCTTTAGTGTATGAACCTATGTTTCAAATCTGAAGTCTTTACATAAATACTTATTAAATGTGTGATAGAAAGAAGTTAAAGCCACGTTCAGCTACTCAGCTTTTTAATTTTCGTCTTCTTACTGTGCTTTTGAGGTTATTTAATTCTGAGCATGCATGCAGTGTGTGCAGACTGACTTAGTAATTTTGAGTTGTTGCTGTGTAAAACATCAGGGCTTTTAAAGTGCAGAGGGAACTTGTGTAATTTGTTTTATAATGGACAATTCAGCATTTTGGAACTAATCCTTTATCATCTTTACTCATGTGAATGTCTTTATTGTTTTCAAGCGCCACTTGATAGAAATAACAGATACAGTCAAGGCCTCAGTGCCCTTGCTGAACGAAGTCTCCGGCTGTAAAAGCTTTAAAAATACCTCAGAATGGTTCCAGCAGTATTTTTGTAACTTTCTAATTTCTATGTTTACTGACAAATACATCATTTATAGTTGCAATTTGAAGAATATGTAAATATTCTGGAAAAATTCAGGAAACCATTTTGCTATGTTAAGCTTTTGGTTCCCCTCAGCCCCCAACTTTATTTCTAATAACTACAGTGAACATCTGTGTTCCTATTCACAGTCCATTTTAAAAAGCATTCCTAAGCTGGTGAACTGTAGGCTATCCTGAACTCTCTAACTGACTTATGCCTCTGAAAGCCAAGTCTGTAGGATTTGATGCTATATAAATAATCTGAAACCGCTTCTCTTTCCTTGTTTCTGCCCACTCCGAGTACAGGAATGTGTTCTCAAAATTATTGATTTTAAAATAAATTAAGCTACAATCACCAAAACCACGTAGAAAGTTTCAGCTTTAAATTACAGAGCACCAGAATTTGTCATAATAAGTGTTAAAGAACTTGGAGTGGGGGGGAAGGGGTCCAGGATGAGCAAGCAGGGATTTCCATTTAGTTAATTTTGTCTGTAATCCCTAAGCAGTTCACGCTACCTGTATGGATTGTCTGTTGCCAGCCAGATGTAAAAGCAGCTCTGTCCTTCCTCATCTGCATACAGTCTAAGTAGGAACTCTCGTTTGTTATTACAAAGGGATTTATTTCAATGAAGAAATGAAGCAGGGGGTTGGCAGATAAGGGCACTTAAGCCCATTGAGCATTACAGCAAGCTTGTAGAAAATGGGCATCAAGCACGATAAGCTTTACCTTATTGTTAGCAATAGAGCCCTGCTGAGAAAATGCAGCCATGGCCTGGCCTGTATTTTCATGCTTCTCTGGAAGCATCGATCCTTGGAGACAGCCTGGTCTGCAGGTGCACTACTGAGATTTCCTTCTGCTTACCTTTGAAAACAAGGACATGCTGTTCCTTATAACATAACCAGTGGTATATGTTTTGCATTCATTCATTTATTTTTAAGCATTTCCTCATTTTTCCATATTCTGTCTCGGCCTGGGACTTGGATTTCTTTATGGCACAGCTCCATATGTGATAGGCAGATTTAAGTGGCTGATCAAACCACCCAATGGCTTGATCCTTACAAAAAAGTCAGTCATGCAACTGCCTTTTGACTTTCATTCTCAGAAGTGCAGTAGGTGAGCTGACGCAATTTACTGCTTCCACCATGCCAAAACCAGATATGCTGCAACTGGCCTGTGCAGGGATCCTTTCCCTGTTACTCACTTGGTCATGGCATGATGAGTATAGCTCCAAAAATTAATGTTCTAGGCTTCAAGAAAGAAAAAAAATACATAATCAAGCTTTCGTTCCTTTATTCTCCTCAGCAAAGAAAGTAAGGTTTTTGAGATTGTGAAAAGAAAAAAACAACAATCAGTGTTGCATTTTTGACGGATGATGTGATTTCAGTATTTTGTATATGCAAAATAGATGGCATCTTCAAAGGAGGTGTGCTTGGGCAATGTCAGTTCAGGAGCTGATGTTAACCTTGTTGATATATTAGTTAAAGGGACTAAAAAAAGGGTGTTTGGTTGCAGAAGGATGTTCAAAAGAAGTGTATCACTGTCAATTCAGAGCTATTCCTAAGTCAGATGTTCACTACAGTCCCTAAAATATTTGTGTATGTATCTTGCTATGTTAAGAGTATTTCTTCAGTCTGAGAATGATGACAGGCTGTTGCTGTTATTTTTAGGTTCACAGACCAGCATCTGTTAAGTGATATGAGCAGATTGCCATAATGGATTGCATGACTCTGCAGTCCATAATTTTCAGAAGAGCAATGATAAGTTATCTTCATAGATGATCTGTTTGCATTTTACTTCAGCTGGTCCACCTGCTTCAAATACCTGATGAAAAGCATATGTGAATGTTAATGCTTGTATGTCTCTACATTAAGGCAGGAGTCATTTGGTAATGTCAGAATAATGCAAAACATTAGCATATAATTCATTTTGACCATCTCATTTGTCCTCTAATATATTTTTCTTTGTTTCATTTCAAAAATTTCATTTAAACATTTAAACAAGTATGTTAATGTATTTTCTATAAATATATTTGTTATATCTACCAGCCATATTGCTAACAGAATTAAATAATGTTATAGCCATGGGGAAACTTCAGATAAAGAACGTAGTCATGTAGCTTTTAATTTCATAAAAGAAATTTTAAATAATTTTAGAGGTTTTCATGGTTCCTCTTGAGCTTACCATAGTTGAATTTGTGATAACTGAAAATCCATAACATTTTATCTAAAACAGGTTCTCTGTGTTGGAAAAAAAAAAAAAAAGAAAGAAAGAAAGAAAAAAAGAAAAGAAAAGCCATTATCTTTACATTATCCAAGGATTAGAAAATGATATTTTTTCCCATGCCACAGAAATTTCTAGCTTTGAAGGGTTACAAGAAATCAGACCTTTAAATCTGTCACTTACCCAGGACCAAATTATGCCAGACTGTAATTTGTAGTGGATTTTTTATCATATCTGGAAATGAAAGAATTTCTCTGGCAGTTTGAAGCTACTCAAAGACTTGAAATTTAGGGAAAGATATAATAGTTGGGATTAATTGGCAGGCCAGAAATGAAGTGCTCAAGAATTCTGTGATGAATTCAATTTATTGCTTGGTTGTGACCATCCTGTATGTGAGCATGTGAATAAATAAGCAATCAAATCTTAAAAATGGCAGAAATATGGTGGAGATTAAAAAAAAAAATAGGCTAGGAAATGCTAGTGTCTGTCTTCTCACATACTTGTGTTAAAGTGGCTGTTTCATTGATTGCTCCAGTATGGGAATGAGTTTGGAAATGGTTTCTATTACCTTTCTTCTTCCTTCATGCTTTTTCAGTAAGTGTTTAGGCAAATTTGACTTCTAAGCTAACATTTTCTCTGTTGCTTACAATTAATATTTTTAATTGTGTGCTGTGCTGGTAGCCAGAAATTTTGAAGGAGTGGAAACCTGACTCTCAAACCTTAAAGATTTACGGTTGGCTGTACAAATAGCGACTGTCACTTGATTGTTTCTTGTACTGTGGAGCTGGAATTAAAGTGTATTTTCACAAGAAATATCACGAGTACCTCAACCATCCTTTCTCACTGTCAACCTAGAGTAGATTAGATAAAACCAGGTAGAAATAAATTGCTTTTCAGACTTGCAGATGCACAGACTTGCACTTAAACCTGGTTGGAGTACTGGTGATAGCAAAGTAGACTAAGTCCAGGACATTTGCTTTAGTCTTGGGGTGTGAGGACAAAACCAGCCTTTGTATCCTCCTCCTCACAGTCTTTTCATAAGGGAAACTTCTCTCAAGACTTCTGTCAAAGCTTCACCTTGAAGCTGGTAGTCTGGTCTGGGAAATCTGTTTGTAAACAAGGCATATCAAGAGCTGAGGAACAGTTTCTTGATTTACTCCATTTACTGCCAAATTAGCTGTGGCATTTGCAGTCTGTATCAGCTAACCCATAAAGACTCAAAGCCATAACCCATAAAGACTCGTAGCTCAAAGTATGTTGAAAGAGAGCAGTTGTAATACAGTGACACTGATTTATGGAACATCCAACAAAAGTGCTTCTGGAGAAGTCTATTCTTTGCATGTGTGCTTGTTTTATCCTCGTTGGCACCCTGTTCCTCTGCCTCCTGAAATGCTTCTGTGACCCCGCTGGAAGTGAATAGAAGGCCTCTTGCAAAGTAGGAAGAAACAAGCCATGAACTAGGGGGGAATGGGAAAGTGAGGCAGTGTGCTTTGTCGCAGTCTTACTACTTTTTTCACACCTGTCACTGAGCAATACTTAGAATTCCAGAAAGAAAACAGTCCTTACTCTGATATCATTTAGTTCAGTTTCTAGATCTGCTGAAATATTAAAATGCTTTTTTTGTTGTTATTGTTTTTACTGTTTGATTGTGGGCTTTGTTTGTTTAAAGAATAGGCTTTCACAGCAATGGGTGAGATGAAAGATCCCAGCTGGACTCTGAGCTTAGCTGCACAGCAGCAGTGCTCTCAGTGTCTCTAGTGATAGGCCAAATTCCAGATGTTTTCTGGGCAGGAAAAGGTAGAGGCCAGCTTTTGGGTGAAAGGGAAGAAGATAAAGACCTTCCTTTCAAAGGCTCTATGCCAGAGCTTTATGATTTGCCCCGATATATACATATGCATTTTCAGATAGTCACAATAGCATTTGAAAAAATATACATGAAGAAGAAATTCTTTGCAGTTCTTTGTTCAAAATGGTGATGCTGGCTTCCTTTGTAAAACATGGTTTAGTTTTGCAAGTGAAAAATGCAAAGATCAAAGTATTATTCTTATTGCAAATATGATGCCAAGTGTGATTTTGGTAAAGTAAAATAATACTGATTCTCTTCTCCTTGTCATCTACTGTTATTGAAAGCTTAATTATATTTATGTTATTATTCCTCTAGCCAGCGCAGAAGTTCAGTAAAGCTTGAAAAGCATCATCAATATTGTCAGTCAATAGGTCTGTTCATTGAAGGTAAGCATTTAAAAACTGAATAGGGTTGTTTTTCCCTTGCTAAACAGGCACAGCTGTCTTTAAAGAGCTAGCTGCGGCTAGATATAGCCTAATGAGCTACACTATGCTCTGGAAACAAAAAGGCAAAGTTAAAACAGCTGCTGAAGCTGACTAGCACACACACTGGAGGACACATTCTCTCCATGGAGTCACTTCATAAACCACTGTTATGAGCACACCTGTGGAAGCAGTTTGCTCTCTTCAACTGTACATAGAATAACACACAAATGCCACGTGAACTAGTTTATAGACACTGGGAGAAAAGCAGTATCATCGCCTGCTTCCCTGGTGGTGTTCTCCTTCACATAGCAGCTGGCTGCTGGTGATGCACAGGGTGGTGATGAGGCGGGCTGCGTGGGCATGCTGGAGCCAACATGGGAACAGTCTTGTCAGACTTGAGCCATGGTTTCCTGACTCTGTCCTACTTACGAAACCCCCATCTTAGCAGTTAGGTTATGGCCGGTTACAGAAACTTGAACCTGTGTGCCCCAACTCAAATTACTTTTCTAAACAAGTTTATGGCCCTGGTAACACTTAAAGCAAGTTCTTTCATGGGATCCCAGGCGTATGTGGGTATGGCATATACTGCACATACTGATGTGGCATATGCATCAGTAAGGTGCCTGCTAAAAAGTGGCAACAAAGGTAGCTTTATGGAAATGCCTTGGAGTGGGGAGAACTTTATTTACTTGATATACCATATTGTCTGGCTTTCTAATTGGTGCTAATTGATGAAGAACCTAATTTGCAATCTCCAAGCCACCTCTAGTTCAGAGAGGTTGGCTTGCTGCATTGTTCAGGCTGCTGGCTGCCCAGTGCTTATTAGGCATGATCAGTACTCACAGCTGGCCTCCAAAGTGATGTGTGTGCACTATCAGCCCTCCTACAGGCACCAAATGCTTGTCAGTCACTGTGACCTCCTGAGCCCCCATATAAGCCCAGCAAACAAGACATGGAGGTCTTGTTTTTGTGGTTTTGCTTTTTTTTTTCTTTATTTTTCAGTCAAGCTTTTTGGAGTGGGGTTCTTTAATTATTTGAAAGTGTATGCAAACACTGAAGGAGAATTAGGAGCATCAAGTGGAGCCTCTGCTTTTATTAGGAGGCTCTTTCTTTTCTAAATGGATGTCAAACATATTCTTTACTCTTTAGACAGTTAACCTTTCTTCTCTCCTGTAGCAGAAATTCCACTCTGAGGTATGCTAATTTGCAGCATTCTGAAGTAGAGGGAAGATGTCATTTACAGTACCTTCATTAAAAAGTCCTTTATCCAGATTGTACTCATTTTTTTTCGTTCCAGTTAGTTACATTTTATTAAATAAAAACAACCATCTATTCTCCTTTCCCTGGAATAAAGGAAAAGCAATAAATAAATAAATAAATAAGAATCAAACACAAATCTTAGCCATAAAAGACTTTTTCTGTGGGTTGAATTCAGTATAAAAGAATCCACTGGCTCCATATGAAGAGGGAGAGTGTAAAAGTCGCCCACCATCTGCCTTCCTCCAGACTGCAGCTACAAAAACTTTCTCCACAGCTCTGCTTCTGCTATTAAATAAATGTATTTTACCTTTAAGACTGGATGCTGGAAGGGGAACTCTGGGAAGCAGAAGGCACCATAGGGTAAGGCTTGTGTTAAGAGTCAAAGTTGTTTTCACCTCTCTTTCTGAAGTTGCTTTCTCTCTTTTCCCTGTTTGACAGTAAGGAGTGAAGAAAGATGTTTGAGCCAGCTCTGGCTGCCAAGAAAGGTTATCCATCTACCTGACCTGGTCAGCGCAGACATAATGGCATGACTTGAGCTAACTTGGGTTTTTCTCTGTGCTTTGCCACTGGTAGTTCCAGTGTCACTTAGTGAGTTGCAGAGGAAATAAATGTGTCACTAGTACTGGACTGTGTGTGCAGCATCAGGAATGTCCGTGCTGCCACCTTCTTGGTTAAGTTTCAGTTTGGGTTGAAAAAGGAAGGTGGAAGGAAAATGAAACAGGATTCCTGAATCCTTGTCAGAATTGGGCGCATTTGCTGCGGTGTCCATCCAATTACCCTTGTTATCTACCAGCATAAGTACTTTTGCAGCTATGTATGAATTCAGAGCTGCCAGAGGTGAACTGCTGGAGTCTCGTTCTCTGAAATATTCAAAACCCACACTTTCCTGTGCAATCTTCTCCAGGGAGCCTGCTTTAGAAGTGGGGTTAGACTAGATGATCTCCAGAGGTCTCTTTCAAGACCTACGATTCTGCGATTCTATTTGAAGAACTTTCTGTGTGCATCAGGGGTGATGCCGGATGCCTATGGGCCAGGAACAAGGCTTGCACCATGCTGCAGTGAAGAACCCTTTGTACTGTGCAGTGGATCGTGGAGGAGATGTCCGTGTAGAACAGCAGCTCCTGGGGCATCCTTGAGGTTACCTATCAAGAGATTAACATAGCAGGAATTGTGGATTTTTTGTGTGTTTTCCCTGAGGACTGGTGTTCAAGGCCAGCTCTGAGCTATCTCAAGATGTTTATAACAATATTGGAGCTCAGGATTTTGACTTAGGAAGGAAAGATGCATGTTCCCCAGACCACTAGGCAATTTGAATTACACTTTAACTCCTTGCCCTCTTTCAGTATAGTTATTTTCTTCTTAGTGGTTTATCCTCTCATCCTCTGTTTTATAATGTTATATTATTTCTAACAGTTTCTGTTGGAATCCTAAAGGCAGATTTGTGTTTTGAATTTTTTTTTTAATCTGGGAATTTTTCATTTTGTCAGACTTGAACCTCTGGATAAGTTATTCTTCTTGAGAGGATAAAAGAAAGATAAATATTTATTTGTGGATTGTGTGATACCACTAAATGAAGTATATCTTTTCAGTTACCACGGACAGTTAATTAAGGCAGTAAAAGTTATATGAAAGGAGAAGTAATAAAAAGTCAATTTTTAAAAAACTTAAATAGTTCAGAAACGAATGTTCTTATTATTAAACAGCAGTCAATCACTTTGAAAACATGAGGTCCATTAAGTGGGCTCAAAATATTTTGGGGGTAGTTACTTCTTAATTTTGTTTTTGTTTGTTCATTTGTGTGGGATTTTTTTGTCTAAAGGGAGGTGGGAAGGTGTTCTTCAGGGAAAAGTGTTTTTCCCTGACAAGGTGAAAGAATCTCTCTTGTTTGGGTTGTTTCTGTTCAGCTCAGCTCTCAGGCAAATTAATTTAGCCCTTCACATGTGAGAGGTCATTCCACTGTACCTTGGCTTTGTATGCAGCTAAGTGAAAAATTAAAGCTTTGTAAATGAATTCAGTTTGGGGTGCCGGTATGCTGTTTTGTCTGCTTACCCTGGGAATAGGAAGGATGAAAGGGGAAAGAGAAATAATTACGGGTAGAACAGTAACCTTTTCTTCTTCTCCCAGACATTCTCGTAGGCAAAGAAAAACACACAAATGACTCCTTGCCTATCATACTTAGTAGACATGTTGTTAAGATGGATCTTTGTGCATTCCTAGGAGGAGACTCCAATTTGTATTTAGTCTGAAGTAGTTGGCAGGAGGGGGGTAGTGTGGGGGAACATGCCAGAAGCTCTATGCCGAGGTCCTCCTTTGTTTAGGTCTGGAAGACTGGCTCAGTTCAGGCCTCAACAGAGGGACGTTTCCAAACGGTTTTGGGGAGAGCAGAATTTCCCCAAAATGATGATGATTATTTTCTTTAATGATGTGGCAAAACACACAGCTTAAACCAGGAAATTAGGAACAGAATGACTAGTAAATGTGATGGTCACAGAAAAGAGTTTTATTGGCTTTTCTGTTGTTTTGTTGGTTGGTTCACTACGTGCAATGTGAGATGTGTTATTTTTTTCCCTCCTTGGTACTGGCAGTTATTTTTTTTATGTTTGCTGCAGATGTTCAGGAAACTAATTCCAAGGCTTGCACCTGCGTGACACTGACCTAGGTCTACCTTGCCACATCCTGCTTTTATTCCTCTGCACAGATCAATTTGCAGTTTATTCCTCATCCCTCTCTCTTTTGTCCACAGAACCATTCGTCAACCCCCTCCTCCCCCTCCAAAGGCCCTCTCTGGAGGGCGGACTACTCATTGCCCTGTCTTGTGGCTGCTCTGGCAGAGGAATGGAGGCCAAATTTCTGTCAGGTCAAGGTGCCATCTATTAAGACAGTGTTCACATTTTCATTATGAGACCCTGTGTGAGGGATTTATAACTTGGCTGTACAAATTTGCTGCAGGCTGAACTTGTCATATATAGTTTTATCTGGGGAGATTGTTACTGGTCTCTCAGATTCTCAGCCAAAACCTGCATGTAGTCTCTGCTTCTCCCCCCACCAGGAGATGGAGACAGTAGCTTTGCTGGAAAGCATTTTGGTTTGTTTTTTGCTTTGTTTATAGACATCCATGGGGCTTCAGATGTGCTAATGCTTTTATTTAAAACTATATTTTGGCAGGCTCTCATAGGCTTTCTGAAGCCTGAAGTCAGACTGCTGCTGCTAGCTTCCTCCTCCTGTTTTTATATTGCATATAACTTGAGTCTAAATTACCTTTATTTCACATTTATGTCCGGATAATAAAGAACGAAAAGTAAAGCCTCCACATGAGGTTTGCTGCATGACATCAGTGAAGCAAGGTGGCTGCTGTGCAGCTTAGAAGCCACTGCAGAAGCAAGGTGGTCATGGCTGGAAGCTCCTGCCTGATCCTTCCTGCCTTGCCATGGAGGGCTCTGGGGAGGATGTCATTTCCTCTCTGAAGTACAGCTGAAGTGTCCCCTAAGGCCTGGCAGCACACAGCACGTACACTGTGCTTTTACGAAACAGCCTGGTTTTGTGGCAGGCCAAAGAGAGGAGCCAGGATCAGAGACTGAGGCGAGATGGAAGGAAATGACAGGAAGAAGCACCTCCACTGAGCTCCTCTCTGCTTTTTTTGTGGATCCAGCTACTCTGTGAAAGCTAGGGGAGAGAACAAGGGGAGATCAGAATTACCAGAAAATTCTTGGCTGATCCCACAATTAACCAAAGATTGGAGTCTCATTAGGGAGCCCCTTATCTTAAACACCAGCTATTGGCGCCTTAAAAATGGTCAAAGGAAAACCTCTGCACACTTAATGCAAGAATTGTCCTTTTGAGCTTGCCAGAGGGCTGTACGTGTTGCTGGCAGATCCGCCTACCGGCGAAATGATAACACTGTGGTGACACTTCTCCTTCTACAAGTTGGCGGATTTTCTGTGATCAGCAGTGGAGAGCCTGTAGTGGAAGCACTCCAAGATGAGGAGTCTCCATATCCAAGACTACTAAACTAAGCTATAATTCCCAGATAAGGAGCTTTGCCTCTTTAATAGCTTTCTCCAATAGAAGGCTTTTGAATAAGTCACTTTGTGGTGTTTTTTTGTTTGTTTGTATATTGGCATACATTTTTGTCATCTATTCAAAGCTGCTGTTAATGGTTACTAAACTTTCAGACTTATGAAGTTACAAGAGGAAATTATTCAAAGCTAAATTTAGTAAGTTACCAGAAAGAACACTTTAATTTCCTTTTTTAACTTAGGAACAAGATACAGAAAAATCCACTCAGGACTCAGTGATAGAACAGCTGTGTCATCTAGAATTTGTAATCAAGTAGATGGATAGTAGGTTTTGCATTTACAAATTACACATTCTGTAGTTGGATTTTGTACAAGATCTGCAATTTACACACAATACATCTCAGGCTGATACATGTAAGATTGAAGTTATTACTTTATTGCCTTTTTTTTTTTTTTTTTTTTTTTTTTTCCCTAAGTGAGTGGTAGGAGTTATATCTTGGTCTTTCAGTTTTTACCACTTTTCATTACATTTATATGATGATGACACTTCTAAAGAGGAACACGTTGGCTTGCAGAGTCTTCTCTGAGCCTAAGTGTTCACCAGTTCTCTTCATACAGTATGATATTTTTTACTAAAGCTAGATAACTAATGCTAGTTACAAAATGCATTTGGTAAATGTAGGAAAAGTTATACAGTCATTAATACAGTTCCAGATCTAAAACAGAACACTGTTTTAGAAAAAAGGAAGATGCATTTCTTAGCATTATGTTCTGTTACTCTAGAACATGTCTGCTTCACTGTAACATTCCCCTAGGATTTACTTTCTGGATCCTTTTCATTCATTTGAACATCATTTTACTGGCTATCAATGTAGTGATTACTCTTAATAATTTTAGTTACACGTCTACAAACGTTTTCACTTTTACACAGAGGTGTGTATTCAAGCTGCAGCTGAATTTGGCCGTGTATTGTGTGTATACAAGGAGCTGGGAATGTTCAGCCTGGAGAAGAGGAGGCTCAGGGGAGACCTCATTGCTCTCTATAACTTCCTGAAGGGAGGTTGTAGTGAGCTGGGGGTCGGCCTCTTCTCTCGTGTCATTAGTGATAGGACCAGAGGGAATGGTTTCAAGCTACGGCAGGGGAGATTCAGGCTGGACATGAGGAAGTATTACTTTTCAGAAAGGGTGGTCAGGCACTGGAATGGACTGCCCAGGGAGGTGGTGGAGTCACCGACCCTGGGGGTGTTCAAGGAAAGACTGGATGTTGTGTTGCGGGACATGGTTTAGTGGGAGCTATTGGTGATGGATGAATGGTTGGACTGGATGATCTTTTAGGTCTTCTCCAACCTTGGTGATTCTGTGATTCTGTATATAGCGGGTGACTATTCTGCAGCTGTTGTGTGGTTCTGTTCCAGAGTAACTTCTCATTAACCAGCTTTAGCTCCTGAGAAAGCAGTGAGGCGACAATCTAGGAACTAGTCAGGAAGTAGCTCCTCTCTCATTGCTCACTGGGAGGTACAGGCGGTGCCCATGGTATTAACAAAGGAGCATGGGCTGTGTGGGGTGTGCAGATCACCTTTTCTGTCAAAATACTTCAGCATTTGCCAGACTTCCCATTATAAATTGGTAAATATTTATAATCACCTAAATCATGACGTTTAGATCTTGACTTTTATTTAAGGGATAAATATGGCTACTTTTTTAAAAAAGAACTTATGAAAGAGTAAGTAGTCCCGTGCTAACTATCTCTTTTGATTTTAATCGTGTTTCCATACATCAGTAAATATTTAGATCAAAGTCAGTATTTGCAATATAGCAAAACTGAAAAAGAATGTAGCTCTGATCTTGGCAAGGACTAAAATGCCTTTTTTTCTCTTTTTTTTTTTAATCTATAGTTGTAGCCATTTACAACAGAGATTTGTGTGCAGATACCTGTACCAACCAATATGTAGTAGATTATAGTCTGTACATATAACCCTGAAGGAAAGTTTCAGATCCATAGTGGTAGTAAGCCTAGTGTTTTAAATGACTGACAGCTCAAGGAGCTCTTGATGGCAAGCATTCAGTGTTAAAAAGGCATTAAGCAAGTGACTGCAGAAGTAGTTCTGCTAACTTCAAGGGTGATATTGTAGTGTGTTATCCAACCCTGAAAGTTCTTTCCTGAGTTACAGCTCCATGGTGTGAAGGGTTTTGGCAGATCATATGGTTTTAGCTCTTGTGTCTTAGCCCCTGGCTGACTGCTGAGATCTCCCTGTAGTAAAGCATTTGTTATTCTCAGTTGTGCTGACAGCTTGCACACTGGGAAATATATCAAGGGATTGATCAAGATCAAAAATAACTCTGTTGTGGGCCATCTATTGTTATTTCAGACAGATCATTTCACTTATCCGGCTCCACCTCACAGCTCCAAAAGCAGTTATTTTGGTACAATTCATGGGGCACTATGCTGCCTCAAGGCAGAAGTTTGGGAATTCCTTTAGCTGAACAACAGTGCTGGAAACTGCGTTACTGAAAAGCTGCAACCTCAGGAGATTATTTTCATCGTGTATAAATAGCTAGAATTTTGTAAGGTAAATAAAGCCACTTGTTTCAAAGCTGGCTTGAAGAAATTAGCTTTTAATGGTTTTTTTACTGTTTAGTCAAGTTTTGCCATCTAAAGGCAGATGAATCATGCGTAGTGGAACAACGCTGCCTGCATTCCATATAAGTGTTTCGCAGCAGCAGAGCTTCACTAATACATCACCTTCAGCAGTGACACTCATGTCTTCGGTATTCCATCTGTATTGTCACCTGACCAACTTGCCCTTTGAGTGATCAAATTTATGCGTAACAAAGTGTTCGGCTTTTGCAGTTTTTACAAGTGAAATCTGTCCTGTCACCAACAGACAAATGCATGCTGTTTTGTATGCAATAAACTGCATTTTGGGTGTATTACATATAGCATAGCCTCATAGTTCAAATGAGGTGATTGGTCCACTAGTTTCTCCAGTACAGAGAAAAACAGGCCAGGATGGTGACCTCACTGCTCTCTGCAGCAACCTGTCGAGGTGAAGCTGAGGGAGATGTTGGGCTCTGCTTCTGGAAGCTGATGGCAGGACACCGAGGAATAGAACAAAGCTGCTGCAAAGAAGTTCAGACTGGGCATTAGGAAATATTTCTTTACCATGAGGGTGATCAAACATTGGAACAGTGTTGAAACAGGCTTTCTAAAGAGATGTAGATGCCTTGAGTGTTTCTGAGGCATTTGGATAATGCCCTCAATATGCTTTAAGTTTTGGTCAGCCCTGAAGTAGTCAGGCACTTGGATCTCGTAATCTCTCACGATCTCTTTGAGCTGAACTAAAGTAAACTAAACAAAACCAGCCTATTACTAAAAGATACTCTGGAGGCCAGATTAGGCTGTTTAAAAAAAAAAAAAAAAAGAAATAAAAGACAACAACAGAACACCCAGCCTCTTTTGTATACAGTAGTTCTACAAGAAGTTATCGTATTTAAAATCTTATTTTTGTCATCAGAGCCAGCAGATAAGTCTTAATCCTTCAATAAGAAGATATGTTGTCTAACAAAGTGGTGATGTATAAACTTGTTTTAAACTCATTTGAGATCGTATCTTCTTCACAGCGAATGTAAATTCAAATTCAAATATTAAATCTTGCTGCAGAACTTGCATTTGAAATTAATACACATTTTTTTCCTTTGCTTCTACTTGGAATTGCTATTAGCAAATTATTACAGGGCATGATTCCAATCTTAAATGTTGCATTAAACAAAACAGCAAATAACTTGAAGGTAATGATGCTTTCAAGGCATATACACATCCAATTCTGTGTTACAACATAGTTTTCTGTCTTGGTAAAGGCTTTTTCAATTTTAATAGTAGATTTTATTTTCTTAACAGTAAAAAGTCAACATATTGAAATATTCATGAGGTGAAGGTGTGGAAAGTGTAGATTTTTGCATTAAAATATTTTTAGCAGAGTATATCTTGAGGGAAGAAGAGGACTGTAGGAGGTAAATGACTTAATTAGGATGCAGCTAAAAATTTCCCCCAAATAAGCATCTATTGTATAAGCTGAGACAATAAGCAGCATGAGTATAAATATGCAACTTCAGGGCAGACTTGATTTTCACTGACAGCTTCACATCGTCATTTTGGAATATGTTCATATTAACGCTCTCTGTACCACCCAAGTTTCCCATTCAGCTTAGATTCAGCAAAAGCCTGTAATTCTATTTGTTTTGGGTAAATTTAGCAAGCTGCTCCTGATTACACCTTAGCCTGGGACCATCTGTTGATTGTGAGTCTCTCAATGGAGTCGTTCCTGCAGGCAATGAATGGAAAGAGGAGTGGAGCACCAATGCTATTAGTAAGCAGATGCATGCTATCAGTGAACGTCCTTCCCGCCTTTCAACTGCCAGCTCTCAGTATTGATGGAGTGTCGTATGCCTGCAAGCTATTGCCGCCGAAGGCAAGGAGAAGTGCTCTCACAAGGCCCATTCATCAAGTATTTCTGCTGGGGCTTGATGGAGAGGAATTCTGAAGGCACAGTTTTGTATGCAAAAAGAAGAAAAGGCCTAATTCTTCTGAGCATTTGTCCAACGTTTGCATGACCATGCGTGTGCTTTCCAACGGTAGCTTCAAAAGACTACCATCGCAAATAACAGGATACAGCTGTTACTCATAACAAGATGAGTAAACCCCAAAGTGTCAGGGTTAGGTTATTTTAATTTCATTTCCAGTTCTGAAATTCCTGCCAGTTAATTTACTTCCGATGAAAAAGATACTGGATGAAATGCAAGGGAATTGTGTATAGGAAATCAATTCTTGGTATGCTGGAGAGTTTGTAACTGATTGTTGATACTAATACTGTTAAAGGTGGTGCAAGTACATCCACTTCTGTTTCGGGGTTGGTTTTTTTTTTTTTTAATTGCTTGCTTGCTTGTTTGTTTCTCTTTGCCCCTTCAGTCTACTGAAAGCAGCAGCTTTTCTTTGCGGGGAGCCTCGGAAGATAGTTTGTGTGAGATAGCATGAGCTGCTTCATCCCCTGTCTTAAAACAATTGGAGTAGAGAGGTATACAGACAACGTGTGATGGAGTGGATAATGAGTTGTCTGTTTAACTCCGGGAAGCCTGAACAAGATCAGTGAAGTGAAATGACTGGTTTACAGTTTGATGGTAAGTGGTGTATAGCTCACTTCAGACAACCAGCAGTGTGCTGCTCACTAGAGTTAGCAGCTTCATTTAAATCTCCTTTCTGAGTCAGTGCAGGTGGAAGGAGAATTTACTTGTCCAGACAGTGTTAATCACGCTTGGATAACAGGGTTTGTTGTGAAGGCTTCCCTTGATGTACAGTTTCTGCTGATGGACCACACTGTGGGTGCTTTCCATCAGCTCTCAGCTTTTGTAAACCAGGAAAGGCAGAATACAAGTATAAAATTTTCTGTTCATCAAAATCTTCTTGTATCATACCTACTGCATACATTTAAAATCCAGATACTCTGCTTGAAGGAAAGGGAAGGTACCAAGAGTTACTAAATCTTATGCTACTGACAGAAATTCCTGAAATCCTGGATTAACAATTTAGTGAAAGTGTATTTGATTTCCTTCGATGACAAAATGTTTTGACTGCATATTCAATTTGAAATAATGGCTAAGAAGGTAAGATTGCTGATCTGTATTCAGTATTGCCTGTCAGTAGCACAGTATTAAACATTTTCCCTTCTTAAAGGGGAGGAAGAAATGAAAGTAAAAGGAGTTTTTGAATAGCCTGAGCTGGTCCTATTTGTAGTTCTGAAATTTAACAAATTCTAGATACAATCTTTAGTGATGGTTGCAATAATCGTCTAAATGGGTGCAATTTCTGACACTGCGTGTCACTGACCAGACTGAAGGCAGGCCTCTCAGCAAAGTGGTCTATTTGCAAGATTATATTGCAAATAGATTACCTATCATCTTCCCTTTCAGGTTGTATCTCAAGTGAATAAGAGAAGTCAAATTGTCTTTAATTGGGCTTCTTACTTACTCATTTTGGATACTAGATTTTGCCTGTACAACTGCTCGCTGACTCCAGTCCAAGACATTTGTAGGTGTGCCTGTTAGTGGGGTTCATATTTCCCTGAAAGCTCACTCTGCTTCCTTTGAAGTTAACATAAAAAACTGTCCAATTTTTAGATGGAGGTTGGCTTGAGCTCTTTGTAAATTTATCTGTGGTGTTTCAGGTCAGTTCTGTCTAATAAGCCCCATGATATGGTGCTCAGTAGCTTCCTAGAGGAATTCCATAGGCAATAGTCTAAATCATGGAACCATATGAATAAATTTGTTCACCAGGCCATGCTTGAAAAATCTGTAACCTGCATCAAAAGAAATTGGTTTTTTTCCAGGTCATGGCAGCTGACTGTTCATGAGATAATTTCTGTTCTGCTGCTGCATCTGGTTTGGTGATGCATGAGGAACAGTTCAGTCTTTGTTTCTGATATGATGGTGTCAAGGTTGCATGGTACAGCATGGTCCTTACCTTGACATAAAGATCATGATTGCTTCTCAAATTCTATTCAAGACTATTGACTATTCAACACAGTGTAAAACAGTAAACAAACAGTGCTTGTGTCGTTGACTTTAAATATGGGTGAAGGTGTAGCACTCTTTATTTCAGCTTTTATGCCTGGCAGTATGATACAGGAGAGGTAGGGGAGTGACTTTTGGTAATGTAGTAGTGCAAGCCCATTGTTTTAGCATATTTCTTGAGGTGATCTGTTGAATGAAATGGCAATAGGCAAGAGAACTTTAGGGCTCTTGATTGAATGGGACAATAAATTAAATGACATCCTGCTATTTTCATCTTAATGGAAATACACTGCAGAAGTGACAAGATGTATTCTTTTTTTTCCTCCTCTATTCCTCTATGTGGCTGTTTTTCGAAGAACTCAAAGCAGGGCTCAAAAAGCAGACTACTTGTTTATGATGAGCTGTTACAATCGGGAGGAGATAATGTCAACATCTGCTGATGAGACTTTGCAGCCTGGGTCAGGCTGCAAAAATGTGGCATTTGGATTAAGAAAAAAAAAAAAAGGCTCTCGTCAGTGGGCTGCCATAGAGCCAAGACACAGCTGCCTTGAAGCTATTGATGACTGTGATGTCACCGGGTAAATTAGCTCTACCAGAATGGCTGCAGAGCACCACAGAATTGAGTCACTGACCTGTTTTTGTTTATTTAGTTTTATCCAGATACTCTGTTTGTTTTACCTGCTTTGCAATCAGTTTGTCCTTCCGTGCTTAGAAGATTGATCCATCTGTGTGTGTAATACTTCCACCTTAGGGCATTTATATATTTTCTCCCTGGCTGCAGAAAAGCATTACAATAAAATGGCTTTCACTGACAGGGAAAGAGGGAATTTGGAAGAAATAAACTCCTCATTAAGGTAGCTTTAATTAAAAACAAAAAATATATTATTCTAATGTAATCATCAATTTATACTTCTATATTTAGCATGCATCTGGGTTAAAACTTTTGTCAGGCATGTGTTTCAAGTGTTAGGGTTTATGGGCTTCTTCATCATTGTCTGTACCTGTTAGTTTCAAAAGATGATGATCACAGCTTTAGGATGAAAATATGTCAGGATTTTTATGCCACAAATGGCACAAAACAAGGGTGATGTAAACATGTGGAGGAATGCCTCCAAATAAAAGAAGTACAAACAAGTGTTGATAGAAAATAATTAAAATGGGTTATGTTTGGTTTCTGAAATTCATGTGCTGGTTGCGGATGTAATATATATTTTTTTAATATGAATTAACCTGGCTACCTGTGGGTGCTCGCTTGCATTCTCCTTGGCCCTATGTAAGTGAATAGTTACGAATGAGAAACAAAATCACCATTGGCTTGTGATTTTTCCATAGGATTTAGAGGATGACTGGCTCTGCACTGTTTCAGGTCAGCAAGTATTCTAAACTAGAACTAGTATGATTATTTATTTAGAGTAGATCTGATAATTAAGCTTGTTGTAGAACTCAGAGGCTGTAGTTATGGTCTAGAAAAATCGTTACCAAGCTGGACAGGCTGCTGTATTTTCTGTGGAGCAACTGACCATTTGGTCTGTTTAGTGTGATTTTTACTGTGGTAACATAATTCAGATATACTAGCAGGAAAAATAAAAAACAGCAGCAGTCACAGAATCACACAGAATCACAGAACAGAGTACACGTAGGACAGAGGGAAAAGAATAAACCATTAGAAAAGTGGCATATTTCTATTGTAATTGCCACTGCTTCTTAGATTGCTCTGTGACCGTAGTTGGAAGTGGCATTTTAGCACTCATGCTGCCTTACTGGCATATGTCCAAGAAGCTTCTTTTGCAAGGACTGCTCTACAATATCATGCTTGATCACAGCAGTCTGACTGAGTAAACCTGGACTTCTGAGAAGAAACATTTTAATATTCCTTATATTGAAAAATCTTCTCAGTGGGGACCCTCAGAAGTGGAGCTGAATTATTCTTGCAGTGTAAAGCTCTTTTGAATGTAATTTATTTTTTACTTTTTATTTTTACTTTTTTTTTCTTCCCAAAAATCTCCTCTGCTTGAATGCTCTTAAATTGCAGTAGGTGTGTCCTGTAGGTGGCCAATTTGGAATAGCTCTTGCTCTTTAAATTCATAGCCTGTCATATATGGGAATAATTTTTCCTTGTAGACAAGACCAAAGGAGGCAGAAGCAGCTGCTAAGTTTACCCATGCGATTAGGAAGATATTTCTTTGATTGCAGAATTCTTCATGCAGGACAGACATTTTTCAAGTATTGATGTGGGGGCAGAGAGGAGAACTCGTAAGCTCTAAGTGTAATCATCTGAAACAGAGCTTTCTGTGAACCCAGTGATTCTCTTTTTTTCCCCCGGTTACCACACCCACTGAAGAAGCTGAGATAGGCATGGTGTACCCAGTTCTTCCATAGAGAAGTTCAGTGAGAGTTTTACCCAGAGATTATGAATTGGTTTCAGGAGATCTGATTTGTTACTGGTAAAGAAATTTCGTGGAAACTCAGTTTGAATTGCTTAAAAAAATATGTCTAAAATCAATAGTCTGGTGAATATGAAGAGTTTTATAGTTGGTCTATTTTTGGATCTCTTTTTGGCTCTTAAACATCTAATGCAGAGTTTTAACAAAAGACGTGTTCTGGAGGATTCAGAGAAGTAGTGAGATAAAACCCTCTTCTTAACAATATGTATCAGTTTGACATACAGGATTTAGAAGAGGAGCAATTGATGTTGCTAGAGTTTGTCTGTGTGAGAAATGTATTTGATATAAAACCTTTTAAATTTAGACTATTCAAGAAAACTTTGCTGAAATACAGGCAGAAGATTCACACCTTCCATTCTCTTGGCATAGCCTTAGAGTGGCTACAGTGACTGCAGTGCATGTTTTTAATACAGAATAAGCTAGATGAATTTCATTGCTCTTTTTGTTTACATTGTTCTGGTAGCAATCTAAGCCATACTAAAAAAAAACAACCTCCAAACACCCATGCACTTCTGTTCTGAAGCTCTTTGTACAGGCTGTGAGATAGGCATGGTTTTATGACTAGTAGTATTATCATTTAATTTCTTACAATTTATAAATGTGAATGCCACATTCCTTCATAGTGATATTCTCTCTTGCCAAAGAGATGCTAATTTACGAGTTCTTCTCTCATTTTGCGCGTAGCAAATTTGTGCTTTTGAGGAAATTACTATGTAGCAGAAGTCTTAATAAGCCAATGAAGGAAAGAAATGGTGCTTGATATCAGAAAATTAGAGCCTTCCAAATATGGTGTGGGTTTTCATTCATTTTTATTTTATTTATTTATTTATTTTTTAATTTTTATTTTTATTCCACTATGTTTTCCAACCTCAACTCTGATAGGTTCCTGAAATTGATTGGTTTAGTAAGTAGACGAAAAAAGAACTTTAATGGAGAGATGATGATTGTTGTGCAACTGGGCTCCAACATGGTCTGCTGCTGATTCCTTTAATTTTTTTATCTGTTATTTACTGAAGTTAACAAATCTGTGGATAGGATGTATCTTCAAGAGGAATGAGGGAGGAAGCATTTCTTTTGGCCTTTATCAGCTTGCAAGGGCAAATAAAGACTGAAGGGTTTGCCTTTCGCAATATTTTACCTCTTCCCATTTTTTCACTCCTTGTCATCATATTTGTTTTCATTTCTAAAAGTCCAGAGAACAGTTGCTTTCAGTTGCTTTAAGTTAACCCCTTTTTTCACTGAGGGTAAGATATTAGGACCTACCCTGCTCCTCTCATTTGTACTTGCTTCATTTTGTTCACAGCTCTGCTCTCAGATCAGAGCCTTGTCTTAGGAGAGAAGTGCATGAGAAAATGATTAAGCAAAGCCAAGAGGTTCCTGTTTTGGACCTGCGATTATGATGATGCTTAAGTAGTTGAGGAGAAATTACAGTGCTACGTGAAGATTAATTATGATTCTCTGTGCACCGATGGTTTCAAGTAAGAGTACTTACCTAGCTTTTTTTTTTTTTTTTTTTTTGGTCACTGTTGTTGAAAAATAATGATTATAGTGATCATGTAATCTTCCTTTTTCACACTATGAGATGATGCTTGTGATAGTGTAGGGGTACTTGGAATGATGAGTGGAAGGATGTAATTAACAAGCAGTTAAGTAATTTATTAATTTACCACATAGAGAACTCTGTACCTCTGTTGAGAGTTGAGATACATTTCTTTAGCAGGGCTGTTAGAGTAGTTAGGTAGGTTCTAGAAATGCACTACAGATGAGAAAGTGTAAGCCATCCAGCTGGCCCTTTTCACCAACTGTTCTGCATGTTGTGGCTGCTTCTTTATTTTGTTGCCTCTTCGCATAGTTGTCTAAGTTGTGCTTATTTAGTAAGCACAGCTGCAGTTGGAATGAAAAGCGTATCTTCTCTGCTGTTGCATCTCACTTCAGTACAGCAGGTCAACCTGTCTTTAGTTTTGTAAGCACAACCCAAGACCAGCGCAGAGCTGATTTTTTTTCTTTCATTTATCAGAGGTAACAAAATTCTTACATTTATTTCACAGGCACTTTTTTTCTGTCCAGTGCAAACTGTATGTTGACAGTAAAAATGCACAGATGTTTCCATGGTTAAATTTTCATTTTTCCAGCTATTTCTTGCTGTTACTGATGGAGATATAAGAATCAGCTCTTCACTTCTTCAAAAGAAATTTAAAAACACACAAAAAGACAAAAAAAAAAAGGATTTTTTTCCGAAACTTTCTTAAAGCTGACTCACATACTAAGCCCAAATATTATTTTCTGTATCATTAGCATGCTTGTGAGTGAGATGATCTGGATAACAGGAAGCATAACTTCAGAAAATAAATTGGGCTGTAAGTATTCTGACTTACTCTCAGCAACATATGCTTATTAGTACTATGAAAACAGACTTCTTTGTCAGCTTTCAATCATGTGTATGAGATATGGTTCAAATTCAGCAGTATACCAAATACAATGAAAGAGTCAGAGTATCAGAGACAAGTTAAATTGTTCGAAGTCATACTGTGACATAGAGAAGGTAAAGCATTAGAGCATCCTGTATCAAGAACAAAGAAGCAGCAGGTTCACATACCAAGATACTTATTTTTCTGTTTTGTTTCTTCTCAAACAAGAAGGAAAAAAGAAAAGTCTCATTTTGGTATTTTATATTACAAAATAAATTAGCAAAAGTATTATTTCAGAATTTTTCTAGTTAAGTGTGTAAGTGCTGAATTAGTAGCTCGTAGGATGCTTGCTGTCATATGCTTCTGCACCATATCCTATCTCAATTCACTGAGTGAATTGACTATTTTTATATGAAAAAAGGGAAGCTTTAGTAAAACACTGAAAGTACATCCATATGTAAATTCAGACTGGATTATTATGTTTTTTTTCCCATGTAGTTCATATTTCTGATCACTTTGACTGAAGCCATAAATAACAGTGGGTGTTTAGATGCTCTTGTGACTTACTAGCAAAATAAGGAATTGTGCTTTGGTGTTACCAGAATAGGCTTATTAAACTTATGCTCACAAGCAGTTCAATTTAGGAAAATACCTATTTATTTTCTGATTCAGTTCATACAGATTTTAATATTTTTAACACTGCTCTTATTCAGGTTAACGCAATTGTGTTTGACATGTAATTGCCTGGTAGTTTTGTTTAGCTTATGTTCTTTTTTTTTTCCTGAGACCTAAATTTTTTTCTAGCTACAGTAGTTCCTACATGCATTGCTAAAAGTGATCACATTCCTGCATTAAAACCTACATTAGCTGACACTGAGGTTATGACCTACTATATTTCTTTTTGCCAGGGTATGAAGAGTACCATCCATCACTTATTTGGAATAGTCTGAAAAATCTCAGAGCACCAACTCAGTGAGAAATACAATTCCCAGCAGCAACTTCAGTCTAATTTATTATCTCTTGGGCTCTCAGCTTTGGAGAAAACAGCTGTCCCTCTGAATAAAGTCCTGTACTTTTTGTTTATGGTAATGATTTTCAACAAAGGATCCTTGCGGAAAAAATGTAGAAGATATTTTACTGAAAATGCAGGTGAAATGGATTTGGTAATATTTTTAAAGGTAAAAATACAACTTTGAAGAAGCAAGTCTTGTTGTTGGAAGTACTATTCTGCTATTTGTAAAAAGCAAATAATTTTCAAATACAAAGTGAAAAGCTCAAATAAGGCTCTACAGGTAGATAAAAATCAACAGTGGACGAAAGGTTTGAATTGAGTGTTTTAAGTAAAGAAGTTAATTTGAAACCCTTGTAATGCTTTTTACTTAGTAATTTGGAGGCAGCGTATGGTTTGTTTTTTTTTTGTTTGTTTTTTTTTAGATAAAATTGTATTAAGCAACAGACAATTATAAGTGAGATTCTTATTAGTGCTTAACAAGCACCTCTAACTAATGCTTGTTGTGAACCAGCTTGATTAGTAATTAGCAATCTGATGCCCATAAAAGCAGAGTGCAAATCCCAGTGGTGTTCCTTTGTGATAAAATTGTATCAAGAGAGGACGAGTCCTTGCCGTCCTTCTCAGTTATTTCTCAAATACCTTTATATATGTATTTATTTATTTACTTACTTGTTTATTTAATGATGCACCTGAGGAAGTGGGTTGAGTTGTCTATTCAACGAGTGACTAGGGATTTACTGATTTGTAGGAAATACTTAGAGCTGAGGGGGGAGGCAGGAGGCTGTCCTGCTGCTGTGCAGAGCGAAATGGTCTTGCAGTTCCAGCAAGGAGATTTTCTCCTGTGCATATCTGCACTTGCTCTTTCTTGCAGAGATGTGTATGTAGTATTCAGCTGAATATGAGCCAGCAGTGTGTCCAGGAAGCCAAGAAGGTCAATGGCATCCTGACTTGTACCAGGAATAGTGTGGTGAGCTGGATGAGGGGAGTCATCCTGCCCCTGTACTTGGCACTGGTGAGGCCTCACCTCGAGTACTGTGTTCAGTTTTGGGCACCTCAGTACAGCAAGGACATTGAGGTGCTGGAGCAGGTCCAAAGAAGGGCAACAAGGCTTCTGAAGCACTTAGAGAATATGCTCTGAGGAGAAACTGAAGGAAGTGGGGCTGTTAAGTGTCGGGAAAAGGAGGCTGAGGGGAGACCTTACTGCTCTCTTCCAATACCTGAAAGGTGATTGCAGTGAGAGCAGAGCTGGTCTCTTCTCACTGGTGACAGGTGACAGGATGACGGGAAATGTCCTCAAGTTGCACCAGGGTGAGTTCAGTTTGGACATCAGGAAGCACTTCTTTACAGAAAGGGTGTTAAGCAGTGGAATAGACTCCCCAGGGAGGTGATTGAGTCACCATCCCTGAATGTGTTTAAAACCCATTTGGATGTGGTGCTCAGGGACGTGATTTAGCAGGGAGTTGTTAGAGTTAGGGTAGTCGATAGGATGATTAGGTTGGACTCAGTGATATTTAAGGTCTTTTCAACCTGAGCAATTCTATGATTCTATGATTCTAGCAGTGTATGATGAGAAAGTTGTTATTTCTTGATGGAATTCTCACTATAACACATCATGTGTAGCACAAAACTATGCAAAGACTTTTTAGGGAGAAACTGTATAGTTTTGTTGTTGTGGTGGTTTTTTTTGGTTTGTTTTTTTTTTTTTTTTTGAAGTGTAAACAAGCCTGAAATCTTTGGCACTCTACATCATTCAATTTATGTTGCGTTTCCTAACTTTGTGTGTTGAATGAGATTGGATACAATATTGTTGGGTGGAAGCATCTCTTAGAGTAACTTATCTCTTTGGAATCAGATTTCTGGGGGTTCTGCATTTTTAGGTCTCTCAGTGATTGTTACTGGACTCAGAGTCCAGAAGCAGACCATTCTAAGACAGATGAGGAGGTGTTAGCAGTGTCTGCTTTGCTGAAAAGATGCTGGCTTGGGAGAGTTCCAGGTAAAGTGCATGTGCTATAGTTTATGAAGCATGATAGCAGGTGCAGGTACAGTATGTAGTCATCAGGCATACAATTTGTGCTTTGGAAAAAATGGAAGTAGGAAAAGGATCAAGAAACTGTAGTACGGCATGATATAGATGGAACCCAGCCAGATTTTGGCTAGTGATTTAAATAACAACAACAAAAGTCATTTAAGTGAGCTTGAGTGATATTCTTACACAAGGAAGTAGGTTGAAGGGTTGCATTTAAAAGGAATGGTGTATGGTGGACTTCTGTTACGTGGCAATTTAATGAGAATTCTTACTTGTAGACTTTAACTAAAGAGAAAGAAGAATATGAGAGATCCTCTAAATTTGCATCTGTGTTTTCTAGCCACTGTAAATCATGTAATAATTTATTTTTTAATTTAAAAAAATCTTATCAGGAGTATGACAGGATGAAAACAAAACATGAAATACTGCATAGGAATATTCCATCTTCTTGAATGCATTTAGTATGACACCTTATAACATTTTGTCAATCACACTAATAGGTTTAGGGAAAAAAAAGGAAGTTGAAAGAGTTGTCTGTGAAGATGAGCCTATGGAGACTTGACTTTTCTGCTGCAGAATGAATTTTCTTGCTGACTAGAAAAAATATTCTTGTTAAACTGGTCTTATTCAGTGTTAGTTGATGCAGTTAATTCTCTTTAGAAGTACTGCAAACATTTTAAAAAAAAAGTGTTTCGCGTGCTCCAATGGGTCACAAAGTCCATTGTTTCTAAGAAGAAAATTATTCTCTTTCCTCGAGGACTAGCAATTACAACTTTCTGAAGCATGTTGGGATACATTGATGGGATTGTATTAACAGCAGTTCTGCTTTATGTATTACTGAGGGCTAATGTTAAGTTGAAAAAATACATGCTTTGTGTTTTAAACAAGAGCTGGGAGATGTGAACAGACATCCTTCATCCTTCTCCAAACTTCATTAAATTAATCTAAAAGTAAACCATGAAATGGAAGAGAGAAATGGAAAAAGCTTGTAATTTTTTCCCCCACAAATAAAGAGGTAAAAATTGATGTGGTTATACAGCTTTGTTACTTTTCATCATCTGTTTTTCCCAATCTGCTTACTGGTGTAAGTCTGCATTGAGTAGAAGAGCATGCATATATTTAACACTAGACTGTTTGAGAACTGGATGTATTCTTAAAGTGCAGATGCATTTTTTATTTTGTTTTAATCAAAACTCTGACTCGTAAAGTTTTAAACCAGCAGTTCAGGATATAAATTGAAGATTAATGGAATTTGATATTTTTAATGCTTTTCACTCATTTACAAAGTTTGCACCTGTAACCCTTCAGACATTCAAAAATAATGCAAGGTGCCTGAATAGGTGTGAGATTTCAGGTCTCTTCAGCTCTTGCAGCCTACGTAGTTACTTCCCTAAAGAGTTCCATGTGTTAACCTTGGTGGAGATCAGAGAAGTCCCTTGAGCTCCATGGGACAGAGCTCTTGCTGGTTCTGTGCTTGAGAAGATGCAGCAGTGTCACATCTTCTGTACTAATGAAGAGTTACTATGGATCTGACAACTAAGGACAACATGAACTTTAATGTAGATAAGCAAGGGGGGCAGCACACGGTTCTAAAGCAAGCAAAGAAGTCAGACAGGAGTAATGCTGACAGTGTGGACTTCAACATTCTGCACAAAATAAATGTCTGAGTGGAGTACTTTTTCACTGTTCGCAAATGATGCCTCCACGCAAGAGAGCAATTATCATGGGAAAGGTTTAAGCACTTACCAGTTAAACACTGAGACATTTGACATCTTTCTTAGAGATAACAGCTGTGGAAAAGTTCAAGAGAATATATTTTCTTTTCACTGACACCTTGTGGCTGGAGTATTGGTTTCCTGCTTCCAGTATGGTTTGTGCATTTTACATCAAGCAGCCTTTGTATAAAACCAGGAAGAATACAGAAGAAAGGGATTATCCTGGTAATACGTGTATTGCTATTAGAGAGTACCGGTAAAATGCTGCATAAAAGCTGTGTATTACAGTATCCTTTTTCTGTATTTGAACAAGAAAGGGACTGTGCTTGGGCAAAAATCTTGTCTGTATGTATTGGTCATAAAAACATCTTGGTTGAAATAACTTAAAATCTGCTCCCCATCTGTCCTTTTATATGCTAGTGCATATGTTTTGACTTAAAAATTTGACTAGCAGTCTAGGCAAACCTAATCTTCTGAAATACAGGTTCTCTTAACCCACCTTCAAAGTTGGTTGCAATTAGCTTGGCTGCCTTAATGTGGTCACATCTTGGTATGCTTGTGACTCTCTTTTGCTGTTTTTTCTTATCACGTGGTAATAAGGAGAGACAGAATGACCAGGTGGGAACAGTCACGTCTTGGACTCTTGCAGGTATTGTACCACGTCCCTGTAGGATCAAGTCTATTGAAGGACTTGTTCCTGGTTTTGGATCTCCACTTAAAGTAGAGCAATCATCTGCTGCTGTGATTGAGCCAGTACCAGCTATGCTCATAATCCAAGCAGTACATCATCAAAGGCACAGGGAAAGGGAATTAAGAAATGAACACATTTCCAGGTTTTCTGCGCAGGGACTGTTAATTTGCTTGTTTATATAATTTCATTCAAGCCCATTCAAACCCTGCTGCTGAAGGTAAAAAAGATGAACCTATTGCAGATTTAAAGATTTGCCTTGTTTATTGTTAATGAGTTAACATGAGCTTTTGCAGTACATTTTTGAACAAGTTGAACAAAGATTATAAGCTAGGATACTCTTTGATTACTACGACCTGCAAGGAAGAAGAGCAGGCTTTTTATTTTTGGAGGAAGGCAAGCACAATTGCTTCCTGAGGAATAGTTAAAATAGTTAAAAATTAAATGAACTAGGTAAGATTTAGGTTTGGGGAGGATAGAAGGGGGAAGGAAAAAAAACCTCATAGTTTAATCTTGAAGGTCTTCGGAAAGCAAATAGATCAGTGCCATTTATATTGTTCTCCCCAGGAAGAAAAGCTAAGGGGGGCAGCCTAGTTTGATGTCTAAATGAAGTAATCTCCAGGAAAAAAAAAAAGATTATATTTGTTAAACTGCATAAGAAAAAAATTAGAAGATAATATGGCTTTGTTTGCAGTATTACATAAAGAAGATTAAAGAGGGGAAACAAGCTGCTTAAACACTGTAAACTAATTAGTTCAATGAATTGTTTTCCTGAGGTTCATGAGATATGAAACATTGGCACCAGTGCGTGAAATACACTCTGCCTCAATGCTCTTTTCAATTTATTTTTCTGTTAGTGTCACATGTGTGTATAAAAAAAAAAAGAGCAGCCAAAAAGAAAGAGGTTACAGAGGGAGACCAAAGCCAGTCAGATGATTGAAGTTGACATTTTGTCATCTTAAGTACAGTGCAGGAGGGCTGCCTTCTAATACGTGTGTATAAATACCAGCTTTGTTTTCTGCAGTCACACCTGCACTGCCCAAACGATGTCATGAGGAACCCAGAGGGACTCCTCTTGCTGCCCTGCACCCAACTGTATGCTAAGCTGTGCGCAAGCAAACTGACGTTCCGCTAATGAGCTCTCCCAGCATGGGAGTGAGCACATGGGGCATGGGACACTGTGACTGAGTGCCTTGCAGGAGGTTGGACAGGGGAGCAGCAATGGCAGATGTTAGGCAGGGCGAGCATTTCAGCAGCTCTGGAGATTTGTCTTTTTCTGTGAGTTGGTAAGCTAACTGGGTAGCATGAATGTGGTTGGACTAGATGATTTTGCAGGTCGTTTCCAACCTTGTGATTCTGTGATTCTGTGAATCATCAAAATTACTCCGTAAAACATGAAGATTATGTGCTGGAGCCAGTATCTCTGATGAATTTTAAAAATATGATAAGTGTAACTTCATAAATTATATTTTGCTTGATACTCTTTTTTTTTTTTTTTGCGGTACAATGCCTAAACATTTGATCAGGTGTGCCCAGTATTGCCATGTTTGCACAGCTATATTCCTGTTTCTTGATATTGGATAAGTAGGATTTTACCATATATTCTTCTTTTTTTTTTTCTTTTTTTTTTCTTTCTTATTATATGTAGTGGTGTGTGGAATCCTACGTAAGCTTTCAAATAGAAATACATACAATACATACAGAAATCCTACATAAGCTTTCAAATCATAAAGAAATTCAGAAATTAGTGCTTGGGGGGGCCTATGGAAATACAGGATCAGTTTTGCTTAGAGACAATGAAGAGGGGAAAAAAATCCCATTATGACTTCAGGTTGTATTTTTAATAGTACTGAAATACTGGAGATGGTGAACATTTCAATTCAGACAACAGCCCAGGGGGTTTTAAGTAATATCTTCAGGGCACTGAATATATAGCTGAGATAACGTACTAAGTGGATACATCATTTATCTGAGGCTTCATCAGTTGCTTCCTGAAGGTGGGAGGAGGAGGAGATTTGATTTTTTCCTCTGGGTTTCCTAATGATTTTTGCTTTCTGCGGGACACACAAGACATTCTGTTTTATGTATCCAGTGAAGAACTTGGGAGTTGCTGATATTTACGTTGCTACTTATGAAAAGATGTCTGTGTGTCTGGTTTATTTTTTGTTACACTTTTAATGAATATAAATCTTTTGCAAATGTTATGTCTTAGGCGATGATCATCTGGTGTATTTCAGATTGAATTTCTTAAGTATGTTATGGTGGAATACAGACTGCTAGCTTAAAAAAAAAAAAAAGACAAAAAAAAAAAAAAAAGACAAACTGCAAAACAGTGGGTATGGAAAGGGCAAAAAGGAAAGAGGGAAATGAAGGCAGGAGGAAAAGGCACATTCAAAATCAATTGCTGTGTCAAATCCTCCTTTGTAAAGCTCCGGTGATGCTCTGTTTGGCAGCAAGGGCACCCAGCATTCTGCAGTGCCATCTTCAGCATCAAAGAAACTCCCCGGCTGAGTCAGGGGTTAGCCAAAGTAGCAGAGAGCAGGAGTATGTCTGCAGACCTCTCAGTTCCACTTGCCTTTTCTTTCTGTCTCTCTGCTGCCCGTCCCTCTTCCTCTCCTGTCCTTCTTTCTCTTTCCTCTGTTATGGTCAGTGCGTTAGTTCATAGAAAGTAAATCCAGCCTCAAAATCTTACTGGCATGGGTTCTGCTCAATTACAACTTTTAAGTAGGCAAATCAGATTCTAATTAGTCTGACAGTCAGAACAAAGTGCTATTTTTATTATCTGTTGCAATGCATTTGCTTACATATGCACCCTGCAGTTCAGGACGTGCTCTTTATTTTTGTTGATCGCAAAGGTAACATTTGTTACCTACGATTTTTGAAGTTACCAGCTTGAGCAGCCCTATAAAATCATTGTTGGCAAAGACATGAACAAGCAGCAATTGTCAATTTTATGTCAGAACCAATGAACTAAAAATCTGCCTAGTGAGGAGGATGATTGCCTCCTTGTAAAGGTGACAGTACATCTGCATCTTTCCCTTAGCAAAGTGATAGAAAAGACATTTTTTGTAGTTCACAACAAAGTTGAAATTTAGAAGTGAGTGCATTTGATTTTTAATCCGATATGTTTTCTTCAAAAGCCAGAGCTACTATATGGCGTGATTCCATAACTGATTTTTGTTATGTACTTCTCTGAAGAAACACCATTAGGATGTAGTGTTTAATACTATTTAGTAATGCTCCCCTGGAAGAACATATGGTGTGTAGTATTCTATCATGTCAATAGGAAAGAAACTTTAGCTTCTTAGAAAGCATATATTTCAGTTTAAAGTGGTGTCTGATGAAGAATGAGCTAATCTGTTCAGGAATAGAAGGGAATAAAACCTCAGACTTTTTTCAGAAATAATTAGATGCTTAGGGACCTTTATGGGCTCCTGGAGTAAACCTGCGTGACCCTATCCTATTTGTTAAGACTGATAACTCTTGTTAGTGTGTTTACTATTTCCCTCTTGTATTGCCACCTTTTTACAAGCTGCCTAGAAGTTTGCAACTTTTATGCATTTTTTTTTTTTGTTTGTGTGTTTTACCAGCTGACCTGCCTGATTTTTTCCCTAAAACTTAACTGGTTGTGTGAGTCCTACAAATTCTAAAGTACTTAATAGTTTTGGCTGCATATATTATACAGCCTTTATTATTGTTATTATTATTATTATTATTTTCAGACATCTGTGTAGATATCTTCTGAAATTTACAAAACCTTTGTGACTAATCCCATAGGCTGACCTACACACTGAAATCCTACCAGTGTTTGTTGCTGCTAATTATTCTTGGTAAACCTGTGGGAATCAGACCCACTCTTAATGAGTTTGGGAAAGCAACTAAAAATTTCGTTCCCTCTTAAGATTACTTACCTCATCTGGGTTACTTCATTTTAGAATACAACTTCTGTTCTGTGTAAATTTGGTGTCCTCAAATCTGCTAGTTTAATTTTGTTCTTTCTTAATATGAGAGCGAGAGAGCAAGAGAGAGAGAGAACTGTATTTGGCACTGCAGTGTAACAAAAACAGCTGTGTGATGTGGCACAAGTGAGTTGTTAGGTATGACATAATGTATAGTATTTCTATCATGGTGTTATATATCTGCCAGAGCTTTTGTCAGGCAATTTTTTTTTTTTTCTAGGCTTGAAATCCTTCTCATGTATTTTCAGTGAGTATCAGTTAAAATGTCCAGAAATCCCTCTGCAACCAATCAGTTTTGCTTCCTCTAAATATCTGCCTTTAATTGATGGCTTGTTAAACTGAGTAAGGAACTCACTGGGGGCTCAGCCATAACTTGACACACAACGTATGGATTTGGAAAGGTTATGGGCAGCACAGCTATGTTTAGATAATCTTTTTGTAATTAGAAATCTATGTAATTGAAGATCGGACAGACTTTTAATTCCTCTTTTGTTCAGAGAAGCATTCGTTACCTCTGTGTTTTGAAAATGCCACACATCATCTTTTCTGAAGACTTTTAAGGAAGAAACACACTACTGTGTTTCTAGGCTTGGGTTATTGTCTGGGGTTTTTGTTGTTTGTTTTTTTGTGTGTGTGTGTGGGGGGGAGTCTTTTGTCTGTTTTTTGTTTGTTTGTTTGTAATCAAGCATATATTTGATTTTGAAAGCGGCTGAAAAAGCATTAATCTATGCTAATATGAAATAACAGAGCTTTTCATTCTGTATGGAATACTGTTTTTTTTTGCCCCAAATTTTGTGCAAGAACAAACAAACAAAAAAAACCCTGAAAAACGAGATCCTGCGTTTTCATATCTTCTTCTAAGAATTTTGTGTTTTAGCAAGTGTGATGCATAGCTGCATTATTAAGTCACACACTGATATTCTTGGTTAAGTGTTTCTGCAGTAGCATATGACACAGACATCTCAGATCAGCAAAAGTTGTCTGTAAAAAGAAAGTATTATTCAATTTCAGTACAGGTTATTGGATTTTTTTCAGAATATAGCTTATATGTAGTAGTGTACTAAATTAATGCCCAAATATCAGGATTCTTCTTTACTTTCTGTCAGGAATTTTAGGGCCACACACTGCAAATTTGCATAAACTAGCCAGATTTTTTCCTTACAAAACTGCTGATGGCATTTTTAAAATGAAAATGAAACACTGAAATAATAATCTTTGCATTCTGCTCAACCACTCTGCAGTTTTGTGTTGCTGCAGGCTGTGCTGCAAAATTCAGTAACGTTCACACTTAGAGTTATTGGTATCCAAATTGGGTAAATCTTTGCAGTCTTGAGTTATTAGCTCTCCAGCTTTGCCATGCTCTAATGTGGTTCCTTCCAGCTGTCAATGCATTTATGTTGCTCCTAAGTACTGAGAGGAGATTTTCCATCATTCAAGAACAAAACAACAAAAACATCTTTTAAAAAGTATATGTATTTCAAAATCTGGCAATTAGTTGAGTATCATGGCTATAAATTGTTCCTTGGTGGTGCAACAATACAAACTTTTCTAAATATCAAAATAAAGTAGAAAAAATTGGGATTGAAAAAAAAAAAAAAAGGGTATAGGAGTATGAGAAGTAAGCACAAATGGACTAAAGAGGATCTGGGACTTCCCTGAGCTTTGAAGCAGGCTCTTTGGAGTGGGACTCCAAAAGGAAGAAGGAGGACCATTACAGCAATCCTCCCAATGGCTGGGAGTGATCTCCTTCTGAAAATCCCCAGGGAAATTAATATCTCTAACAGATGACCTTCATCAAATGCAGCTTTCGTAATCTGAGGTCTCGCTGCCCACCATAGCTTGCTGCCAGCACCAGCACAGTGGTGGAGGCAGCAGACAGGAACATCTGCCTGTGTCCCTGGGCTCTGGTGAGCCTTGTTAGGCAGCCCATGAAATCTTTTGCACTAGTATTGTGGACAGGCATGGTAGAAGTATGGACATTCTGTAGAGTGGGCAGGTGTTCCCCCGCAGGCATACCCAGCTGTTGGTCCACTGGCCTGTGGCAGGCAGCCTGAGAGCTGTGGCCTGCTGGGGCAGCAGCCGCATAAACAGCTGCAACCATTTGGTTGGGGAATAGTGCTAGGGGCCCAAAGGTCAAACTAAATTAAAAATAAGCAGAGAGCGAGGGCTTTGGAAAATGCTTGCCACAAAGGCTTGCCACAATGCTTGACTACAGATCTGTGTGTTGATTGTGTGTGATCTGCTTATGCAAATCTTCATGCTCCCTTTGAGGACTCTGCATCCTATCGGTGCAGATGTGGCTGCTGTTGTCCTGTTTGAATTCATTGAAAGCTCTTGATTTTTCTTGAAGTTGTAGGAGAACAGAGTTGTTGAAATGCAAAGGTATGTGAGTAATTCAGCATTGTGTTTGGGCATGTGCCCACCTCTACCAAATCCTCTTCCAATTGTAAACTTACTTTTGAATTTCACAAGGTCTTTTTGGTGTGTAATTCAGCCCCAAAATGCAGTAGGTTGTTTTGAGTAACCTGACAGACCTGTGTGCTTATTGTATGGGAGAAATGAAAATTCTAGTTCTACATGTAACAGAGATCTGTTTGCCCCAGTATATGCCCCCAGTGGTTTTGGGGGGAACAAATGCACATTTAACAGGATTTGACTTCTGAAAACTGCAACAGCATGAACTATAATTAAAGAAATAAGATTTTTTTGTTTGTACAGATTTCCTTAGTAAAATGAAAAAAATAAAATAAGGTGAAGCAACTTAGATTGATTTTGGAGGCTTTTGTGGAGCAGCCTAAGCCTAAGTTTAAAGAGAAGGTTCAAGATGTATTGCCACCATAAAGATTTCAGGAATTCAGCTTGCTAGTGTTAAAGTTTTTATCAGCCTTTCATTGTGTTACATACATAGTTTTATTTCAGAATTGCATATACCTCAGATAACTGATCTGTTTCTGTTTGTGATTCTACCCTCTTTACCTCCCACATGAGTTGTACCTTTCTTGTGCAAATAAGCTGTGGCTACTGCCCCCACTTGATCTCTGTGCTACAGATGTTTCTAATTAACTCTACTGTGACAGGCCAGGAGGATATAGTTACTGAGGTTGACAGGTCCCAGAGTCCTTGGAGGCACTGTTCTGTCACCTGATGCATTCCTTGTTCTAACATCTTTTTGGCAAGCTTTCTTAATTATTACAGCCAACCAGTACTTTTGTGTTTAATATGGAAAGTGTGGAGTGATGGCTTCTAGAAGTCATTAAAGAATGCAGTCTTCTAAGGGATGAATGATCTCAGGATATTTTTTGTGGTTAGGGGTATTGGTGCTGCCATCAAGTTTTTCTGTGTTTGGGTTCTGTATTGCACCAAAAATTCACTTAGACTTCTTTTGCTCTTTTTAAAGATAGAACTAAGATTGATTTTTATTTTTTTATTTTTTTATTTTTATTTTTTTTTTCTCCCTTGTAATAGCCCACTGGAGGATTGTAATACTCTTGCTTTCTTGAATAACTTAGATTGCAAAGACCATTGTCAGTTAAGTATTGGTATGCAAGTTGCTGTAGGCCATCTTCTTTGTACTGCAAATTTCAAGAGGAGATTGTACTATGTGTTGCACTTACACCTGTGTCATACTTCTTTTTTTTTTTTCTGCAAGAGCACTTTCATTACACCTGAGGAACTTGTGCTAAATGAGTGTAAGCATTCCTTGCTTTTTCAGTGAAGAACAGTTGAACAATGTTTATTGGGAGGATATTGCACCTGTGACTCAAGATAGATGAGTATCTTCGAAATGCTCTCTTTAGCTTCAGTAATGAGAGATAGGAGATAGTGTGCCAATAAAGAAAGACTGATTGTTTCACAGACCAGAAAATGAGAGCTGTCCATCTAATGAATATAAGATTGCGAGTCTCATTCTCTTAGAACTATCACTGGAGAATAAGAGTAATTTCCTATTGCTCTTCATGGAATACAGTTATAATTGCCTACTGTAACGGTGTTCACATTAACACTTAATTGTTAATGTCCTTGTAATTTGAGGAAATCATCACCTCTTCGTATTTCATCACCAGAGAACATTCATAGTTTGGAAGAACATTTGGAACCACTCAGTCAGGAAAAGCTACAAATGACATGTCTTTACCTGGAAAAGTGTAATTTATATGCGTAAAATATGTCTTTATTCTCTTGAAGTTTGTTTCTATTGTCTTTTGTTAATCAGATTTCTTTTTAGAGGCAAAATTATTTGTCATACAGGAGCAGGAAGTTCTGCAGAGTAGGAAGTGTGTAATGGTGGGCACGGGCAGAGAAGGACACTCACTAGTCTCACTTGTGCGTTCTGTGTTGCAGTGACGTGTCGGTAAGAACAAAAAGATAGCACCAAGGTGAAGCCAGGCTGACAGTTGTGGTCCAACATTTTCCCCTTTCAGGTCACTGCAGCTGTATCAGACTTCAGGTCATTATGAAAACAGCCCTTAGGCATGGATTTGGCTGCCAACTAAGTAGAATGTTTATATATCAAGGATCATGATGTCTCTTAATTTTATCAAAACAGATATTTGTCTTGAAAATTCTAAAGGCTAGCTATCTTCAGTTATTAAAGCAGTTAAAATAAGTAAAATGGTTTCATCGATCTTAGTCCTAGCCACATGGTTCAGTTGCCATTTTGCCTGATGAGACAGAGCAAAAAGAAATGTGTAGAGGTCTGCAAATGTACGTAGATGTATACCAAAGCAAGACATATTCAACAAAGTGCACTTCCTGAATACAATAGAGAGAATGTGTGTGAAGGTGGAAGTGGTGCATCGCATCCCTGCTTTTTTGTGCTAATGCATTGCTGTCCTTAGACCAAGTAGACTGGAGGAGTTGTGCTAACAGCACCCAGTGTAAATAAGTGTCAGCTTAGCAGGTGTTTCTCTCTTTTGTTACATCTTTAAAAAAGATAATAAATCAAAAGTAAACTTTGTATCTTTCCCTCTAGAACAGTGGGGCCATAGGAGGCTGGGATGGTTAAGTGGAAAGAAGGATTAATAGGATAGTTCTTGACTGGAAACACGCCTTCGCCCCCTTCTAGCTGCCAAGTACTGCTGTCCAATATGGTTCCCTGAAAGGGTACTGTTCTGTGCTGCTTCCAGAGACAACTTTTACAGAGATATTCCCCCATACCTGTCCGAAATGGGAGAGCTGCAAATGGAGCAGAGTTTTCCACGTAATAGGGGAATGGAGAAAGAAAGGAAAAATATAAGAGGGGAGCACCATCCTTTGTCTAAAGTTGTGCCCACTTTTATTCTCTTCTCCTTGTCAGCTGGAGATTAGCCGAGATTGTATTATGAGTATACTGCCTCATACAAAAAAGTGTTTTTCTACCAGTTGTCTAGAGCCTCTGTAACAGAAAGTAGCATTCAATTATATTTCAGCAATTTCCTTTGGCTCTATTTTCACCAAATTACTGAAGCTTATTGCAGTGTTGCTCTCTTCTGTTGGAGTACAAATGGTTAATCTTCAGTCCTGTGGGTTTTAACATAAAATGTTTGGTCTGTCAGAGCTGCCAATTCAAAGTTTGTTCCTAAAAACAAAGCAAAATATGTGTGTGTTTAAAAGTTAGGAGGAGGAGAGGTTTTATTGTAGGACCCCAGGGAATTCCCTGTATTGTAAGAGTGATTCAGTGATAGCTGAATACTGGAGTGTTTCAAAAACACCTTTGGAAAGTGAACCCACTCCTCTAAATAATGTTGATTGGCACAGTTATGGTTCAGGAATGTCTGTGAAAGGATTGCTTCTAGCATGAGCTGATTTCTTATCAAGTTCTTTTCTGACAAGTAAGAAACAGTAAAATTTATTTTCTTCTTCTCTCGTAATAATCAATATTGTGATAAATACCCTCACACACACACTGCCTTTTCTTGAAGGTGTACACTCAAAATATTGTCATTAAAAACAGATTTTCTTCTCTAAGGAAGATTGTTCAAAATGAAACGTTCATTTTTTTGATGATATAGACCTTGCCCTTTTTAATCTGTGATATATTCCCATTTGTACCTGAAGGTAAAATTGTTTGCAACTTCAAGAATTTGAGAGAAAAAAACATTCTCAAGAGTTCTCCTCGTTAAACATGTAAGAATCTGTGATTTCTTGTTGCATTATGTGGATAGATTTTATGTAGATATATTTGTTCTCTCTCATCTGTGCTAGCTGACATGCATGTTAGTTGGTGTTTTTTTCAAGTGAAACACAAATGGAATTCTGCAGAGACTGAAAGAAAAATAGTGAAGCATATCCTTTTCGTCAAAAAAATTTTTCAAGGCAAAAAATCCCAAAACAGGCACCTAGCAAATCTGTGTTTTCCAAAATACATGTAGCTATGTAGTAGATGCCAACCACATCAGATATGAAAGGAGAATTTAAGTTGTGGATTTTTCTGACTGCAGTCTATTAGTAACATGTGCTTTTTCACTCCGTACATGCAGTCTCAAAAAATCTGTTTCTACACACGTGTTTCTTGTCTTCCTAATTTTCTATGATTTGTGCTGTAATTTTGCATCTTCTGGAACTCTCTTCTAACATCCATGCAAATTATGATTTGTTCGGGTTTCACAGTGGTTCAGGTGATTGTCACAGCAAGTGCTAGCTGAATATGCTGTTGCTTTGTATGCATGCGGTATACCCTAACCAACGTAAAAGAGAAGTAATCCCCACAAATAAATATTCAGAAATAAAGATCAGTATGTTCACATGGTAGCTTTCCTTATTTGAATTAGCAATTCTAAATGGGATGTTGATTTTTATATTGGCTGAGCCTAGATTTTTTCACAGCCTCTGATAAGATGTGCTTTCTACTAACAACATTGGGGAGTCTGACGCGAGATTTCCTGCTGTAGCATGTATGTGCACATGTTTACACACATTCACACACTCTCACCTTCTATTTTTCTGCCCCAGTTACAGTTTCACAAGTGCTGTTATCATCATGAAGCACATGGTGCAGTCTGTGAGGCTTTCTCCTGCGGATGGTGTAGGAGGCAAGGGGTTTAAAGGGCAGTGCTACACACTTCTGCCCCAGGAATCTAGGAGGACTGTTTTGCCGTGACCTTGGTCTGGTTTTCCTCCACATTCCTTGCTATCCCTAAGCTGCGAGGCTGATCTATTTGGACAAACTCATTTTGTTAAGTGAAAATCCCCTTAGAAAACTGGAATAGAAATTGATAGAAACTCTACATGATTAAGTGTTCGGTGCATTTTTTCTGCAACCTGTGATGAATTTACTTAGGATTAAAGCCTAATAAGTATTTTGATTATCTGCTTCATATGCTTTCAGCTGGAGTGGTCTGAATTATTTGTTATGACACGATAGCTAACAGTTTTAAAATGAATACATAGGTAATTTTTGTTTGCCTGAGGTTTTATTTTCAATTTTGAAAAGTTATCATAAGAAAACTTCAGGTATGCTGCATTTTCTCACAGTTTTTTTCAGAAAGGAGATAGAAGGTGAGGAAGTTCTTAAGAGAATGGAGAGGTGGATAGAGAGTTTATTTCTGTGTAATACTTTAACCAAGAGAAGACTGTGTGAGCCTATAGAAGCAGCACAATCAATAGAAGAAAGACATGGGTTTCTGAAAAACATCGTACATAGACATAGTATTGTGTTTCATGACAAATATGTCCATCATGTTTTATGAAAATGCCAGACTACCACAGATCTAAAGTATTTTATAAAAAGGCCACTGAAGAAAGCAGCTGATGCAAACAAAGTTTGGGCCACAACTACAAACTCTTAGGTGCTGCTGAGCTCACAGATCCATGAATGACAGTAAGCACAGGAGTTCTACATTTGGAATGGATACCACCCCTCAGTCGGGGGACACAGGCAACCATGAAATGCCACCCTTCCATGCCCTGAAATAAAAGATCTTGGAATGAGAAGCAGTAAACTGTTCTCCGGATATTTGTCTCTTGGGTTTACGTTTTTGCTTTTGTGTGTGAGATAATTACCTACAATATACAACATTTGATTTAATTCCAGAGTCTGCTGTAGCAAGTAGAATATGAGTAATTGAGAAAGAAAGTTTATTTCAGATGAAGTTTTTCCATTTTGATTCAGAAGACACTATATACAGCAGCTTTCTTTCTAATAAAGTCCGAGGGTGTGGTAGAAGCCTGAGTGTTGTCTTGCTCTACTACCTCAGTCAACCTCAGCCAAGAGTATGTATTATGTGCAAGGCGTGGAACAGAAATCTAGCATGCTTTAGGGGTGAATCAGGAGCCAAAATACTTTGCGGTAACTTGCTCCAGTGGAAGAATGCCTTTTATTTGTCATTATTGGTCTCTCGGTGAAATTGCCTGTAATATATTTCCTACTGATGCTGTATCAGCAAGTAATTACTTTTACTGTATCTTAAAAGCTTTTCATACTTACAGTTCTTAACTGCTCTTTAAATTTTATGTATTGCTTCAAATAACTTTCCTTCACACTTAAAACCCCTCCTACTTCCACCGTTTCTGAAAGTCGACCCTGCATAAGAAAATTACTGCTGTTCTTTGAAGTTTACCATCTAAACACTTACCATTTGCAGATATATAGCTCAATAACTGCATCCTTATTCCTTTTGACCATGAGTCATGTACAATGGTAGCTATTCTGGAATAAAGTCCGTTGCTGCCTCTATTCTCCATGTTCTTTCCCTCCCCCTTCCTCAAAAGAAAAGAAAGAAATAAGGTGCGGTTTGTGGGTTTATTTAAAACTATATAAAACATAATGTTCAGCTGCCATGTGGAGAAACGTATGCGGCTACGTTGTTCATACATCAATTCTGGCAAGAGCTTTCTCATCCATATACTCTAGATCTAGTTGCTCCATTGGTTACAAGTACGCTGTCTGCCATGTTAAGCTCAAGTGATTTTATTTGTAAATGATTTTTTAGAAAAGGTATTTTTAGTATGATTGGTTTCCTTGCTCTATAGTGATTTAGTGGGTATTCAGTCCATTTCTCTAATTTTTTTGGCCAGGAAGAGGCTTTTGGGATTGTTCAGAGAAAGGTCATGCAGTTAAAAGCAACAATAAGTCTTGAAGATACAGAAAGAGGATCATTCCTTAAGGGAAGTAAGTCACTGTGAATACTTCTTTGTGTTTGTTAAACCAAAAAGAAACCACCAAAACTTTTTTCCCTTTTTGTAAGCACAGTGTTAATGTCCACCTGATTTGAATGAACTTCTTGAATTATGTTTATTTTCTTTTTTCCTTGTCTTCAAACTGCCTTAATGGAAAAAGATTTTTTTTTTTCATTTTACCCTACACATGCAAGAAAAGACAGCCGTAAAGGCACGTGTGAGACTCATTGGAAAATATAAGTAAAATTTTAGCTACACAGGTGCTGACTCTATTTCTTTTTGTTTGTTTTTTTTTCATCTGCAACCAGAAAGCCGGGGTTTTGTGGAATCTTATTTAAGATAGTAGAATTCCCAATGACATTAATGGGAGCAGATTCACGTTTTCTTTATTAAATTGTTGTCTCTCATTCAGCATTGTGGGTGGTTTATTTGGAACTAAGTTTGCAGTAGAATATAAGGGATTAACACCAGCTCAGCAGAGGAACAGCTGTTTTATTTTCTTTTTGTTTGCTACATTCTTCCATGCAAGCCGTAGTGCTTTGGCCAAAAGCTTATTACATGCATCTAAAATGCTTGTGTCTTAGGGTGTCAAATAACTGCATGTGATTAAGGTCTTCAGCATGAAGTACAATTATTCTGTATTTCATTGATCACCTACTATACCCAAGGCAAACCTAAAGAAGAGCATTTTGAAAAATTGCAGGAAATAACTGAACCAAAGGTTACAGTATATAGGACACAATGGAGTTTGTGTAGCCTGAAGCAGAAAAGTTCCTTCTTTCTTACCCAGCACAGTGATGTGGGCTGGGCTTGGTGGTGGGAGAGCTGTGCAGAGCTGCAAGCTGGGAAGATCAGTCAGAAGTTGTACTGCTTGTGGGGCTGTGCTGTGCCACCAGATCAGGGATTTCTGTCAGCATGGGGAAGAGGAAAGACTAGGTAGTATTTCCAAGCACAAGCTGTGAAGGGATAGAAAGCTAGCATAAAGACACTTGTTCTGCATTTAAGTCTATCTAATTTGTTAAAGACATAAGAGATTGATAAAAATGTCTGCTAAGTGCCTCTGGAGCCAGTGTAGGGCTGACAAAGCTGAATTATTGCACAGCTGGTAAAACTTCATGATATCAAGTAAATAAATTGAAGTAGAATATCCTGTGATGTATTATCCTTTGTTCTTCTTTTTTTTTTTTCTATTAACCAAGTTATTTACTTGCCTTTTACCTTAGGTAATTCACAGAAGATAGCAGTTACCCCGTTATACTGAACAGCTAGAATAGTTAGCTGGAGGAAAAGCATCTGTGAGAAAACTACATCCTGAGAGTAAATTGGTGGCCAGTGTGAATAGCCTATGAATTGATCAAAAGGAAATATAGTTGCTTGCCATTCTCATTTTTGCTGGAGTTTAGAAATCGCTGTGAGGAGTCTAGAAGCTGGAAATTAAAAATTGAAGACTTTCAGATGGAATTGTTACTGTTTCTGGATTGTTTCACATCAGTGAACAAGTTCGTGGAGAAGAACTTGAATTTAGCAGGTAATAAAGGTTACCTGGGCAAGAAGATAATCACAGTTTTTAATTACCAGAGTTAATGCTGAAGGGAATGTACTCCAGGATGGCTTTGAATAATCTTTTCTCCCAGTAAACAAGTTCTTAACAGTGCAGAGGGAAGTTAGGTAAAAAATAGTCACTGTTTTTGTATTTTTTCTTTAATGAATGGTATGGTATGTTAGTCAGCTTTTCAAAAATCAGTTGCACTGATATGCTTTCTGTGTGACAGGCTGCAGCTGAACCTTATTAGTCATACAAACGTGTCTTTGTGATGTTACTGAATCAATTTGTGCTGTATCCGTTTTGCACTTGTGAACAGTTCATGCTCTCATAAGAGCAGAAATGGTTAGCTGGCAATATGAGAAGACAGAGCAAAAAATGCATGGACTCCACAATCTTTTTCATTGTGGCAGCAGCTCCTTCTTTCATCCATTTTTTTTCTTGCCTCATCAATATGTACAAAGCAGATGCTAAGTCAAAAAGCACATACACTCTTAGCTCTTTACAAATCAATCCTTTTACATTGTAACAGGCAGAAAGTTAAATGAGGGTAGAGAAAGGTCTCTATCTTCTTTGATTGGCAGAAAAAGGCCATGCCTGGCTGTAATTGCTTATTGGATGTAATTCTGTTCAAAGACATTGACTTGGCAGCCCAGTCTTGCCACAGCCAGGCCAGTGTACATCACTGCAGTGTACAGAGTGTCATATTGCTAAGATTTATGGTATGTATGATGGAGAAACATGTAAGCTTAGTAAATAAAAAGGAAACAAAATCTAGGAGGTGTTAATTGCTTACGTGTTGTAAATGTTCAGTTATTCAGGAATATTTGTGCTGTGATAAATTCTTGCTCTTATTATCCAGTTCTGTTGCCTGATTTATCTCTGAAACGTAGTCCATGAATTGGAAGTAAGATGGCAACCTGAAGGGACAGGATATGAAATCGATCAGAATAGGAAGTTGGAAGAATTGCAGTTATGTGAGTGCAGTTATATGCGGCGCAATTACTGTTCCTCTCGGGCTTGTCCCGTGGTTGCTTTCCTTGTAAATTACACTGGCTCACTCCTTGACCTTGGGTGGCTGATGCCATAAATGTGTCCGCTAAGTGCAAATTCTAGCGTAGTCCTGCACTGCCAGTTGTCATTTGCCTCTTTGATGCTTGGAGCTAGTGCACTTTTAGGAGTGCATTAGCTGTCCCTTATTAAAAAAAAATAAAAGTTTCTTCTTTCCATCCCTCACTCCCTGTTGAATTTGCTTTCTGAAACGTAGTTTTATTTTATTATTCTCAGCTGGGCTGCACTGGGAGTGAAGACGATGTCACCTCACAGTTGGCTAACTACCTCCCAGGGGCATTTCGTTGTGGTGTGCACCTGAGACTCCACAACGGTTCAGCACAGCTGCAGAGTGCCTAAACCAAACATGGTGCATCTATAAATAATAATAATAATTCAAAACAAAACAAAAATGAACAAAAGATGAACTTCTCCAGACAGGTTTTTGTCGGCAGAGCTGCAAAGTACCACATAACTACCTGAACCTGGAGTCCATGGAGGTTGGCAGGATGGTGGCAGGGAGCTCTGTGGATAATCGGGGCTAGGCTGCAGCTGAGTGACGGTTGCAGTGGGAGAAAGGCCCTGCTGGGGCAGCAGGAGACTTTGTGGCAGAAGTTAGCTCCAGGCAGTGCTGCCAGAGTGACAGCTGGAGAAGGCCTGGAGGAGGAGAAGGGAGATTGCTTTGAATTCCTTGTGACCACTGAGCCCTCACGCAGAAATTCTGGTTTCTGCTGCAGCAAGTTGTGTAAAGTAATTATATTTCATTGCCCAGATTCTTGCTTCTCCTTTTTGCATGTTGTGCTCATCCGCTAACCTGATTTTTTTATTTGTGTTTTAAATTCTTCCTCACCTGAAGGGAGAAAAAACTCCCTTTTGAAGCAAGCTGACTTATGTTTGGTGCCTGAAGCATTAGAATTTGTTAAGAGAGGAAGAAAATCCAATTGTATGTTCCATTAAGTTTCATTAAGTCCTGTTTTTCTGCTATTTTTTTTTTATTTGCATGAAAATAATAGTTACAAACCCAGGTATGGGTGGACTAAAGCTGTTTGTACACTCATGTTCAGTTCATGCTTGGAGTAAACCCTTGTAAAAGGTGAAATAATAGTCTCAGCATTCAAAAAGAAAAATTAATTTTTTTTTTTTAAATGCCAACTAATCTGTAAGAAAAATGTTTAACTTTCTCCATGTCCCCATACCAGCAGTTACGTGTGCAGTAGTAGTGCTTATACAGTTATTTAGTCTACATACTACTAGTTTCTTACGTAGTAAGAACTATGTAATAGTAATACTAAGAACTAAGTAGAACTTAGAAGTAAGTTAAGAACTAAGTAGAATCTTAGAACTAAGAACATAGTAGAACTAAGAACTTCATACTAGTTTCTTCCAACTAATTCTCATCAAGGTAACAGACTTCTGTAAACTTCTGTAAACCCTTATGTCTTCCGTCTGTGAAGAGATTTGGGTGAAGTTCAGGTGGCAGCAGATAATCTAGGCATTGTTCTCTTGTCTGAGCAGCTGCTCAAAATTCAAAACAAAACTGGGTGTTGGAATAGCAGGCTGTAGTTGGCTGCTAATTAGACTCTTCCTAGATAGATATTTACATATATATATATACCTATATCATGGTATCCAAGTGGTACCATGGTATCCAGTCAACAGTAGGTATTTTCACACGACAGTGAACTATTGATGATCTTACCATGGGAAATGTGAGGTAGAGCAGCATATATCAAAAGCTGCTCTGAAAGTAATGTTTTCGATGTTATTATTTTGGCCCACAATATCAGAGGCTGAACCTTCCCACCAGTATTCTATTCCTTTCTATTGCCATGCAACAGGTGGCAGCAGAGAGACAGACTGACACAATGGCGTCTGAATGGCATCTTGTGGGGGAAGCAGATGTGTGTAACTGAGTTACTCTGTGCAGAAAAAAGGGCACCCAATGACATTCGTCAGTGCTTGGTGAATGTTTATGGAGATCAAATAGGAGTACAGTGAAGCAGTGTGTGGTGTGTTTCAGCAACGGCAGCAGCCACAGTGGGTCACCTCCACTGATGCTGAATGAAAATCATAGAATCAGAATCACCAAGGTTGGAAAAGACCTACCAGATCATCCAGACCAATCATCCACCTGCCACCATTATTTCCCATTAAACCATGTCCCTGAGTTTGACCTCTAAATGTTCCTTGAACACCTCCAGGGATGGTGACTCCACCACCTCCCTTGGGCAGCCCATTCCAGCACTGACCACCCTCTTGAAGAAGTATTTCATAACATTCAACCTGAATCTCGCAGGTACAACTTGAGGCGATTCTTTGTAGACCTGTTGCTAGTTACATGGGAGAAGAAGCCAACTCCTACCTCACCATGGGCTCCCTTCAGATAGTTATAGTTAGTGCATAAATGCATAGCTAATGGTGTTGACTGTATTGAAAAACAGTGTTTTGTAGCTGAGAATTTGCTCTATTGAATTATGTCATCTTGCTCTTTATAGTTTCCATGGAAATAAATACGAGGCATTACTTTAGGAGTGACCTACATGTGAAATGTTACTAAGCCAAGTACGGACTGCACTGCTGATGTGCCAGTCCTAATGCTTGCTACCTTGTTCAGTCCCATAGAAGCTATCTACCCACTCCTTTATTGGAGATTACAGTAGAGAAGAATGAGTAGTATAAAGGAAATACTGTTGGTAGTCACAGTTGTGTCTGACTTTATGCAATTACTAAGTCAGAGGAGCTGAGCCTCAAAAGCTGCCTTCTGTCACTTTTCCTGATGGGAGTTTTATTTAAATCAAATGAGCTTTGCTCTGGAGAATGCTGTCTAGATGGAAAATAAGACAGACTGATGTTATGAAACCTTAAACCAAAGCAGAGGGGGAGTGTAAAAAAAACATTGTCTCCATCCAAAGATTAAGACATAGCTTTTCACAGCTCCATCTGCAAACAGTAAAGGAATAGGACTCTGCATAGTTATTCCACAGTTTGGGTATCAACAATGTTTGATGCTGACCTGTAAAATCTTTTGGAGTAGGCTGGAGATTATTGTGCGAGAAGTTTCGTAGATGCTGAATATAACCTTCCCAGCGCAGTACAACCCATCTCTGTAGAGCATTTGTCAGTTATGTAAATCCCAGTTTTACTGACAAAGGGGGATTTGCAGAGCAAAAACCTGAAGTTACTTCCTGATGTTGTAATAAGTCAGTGATGAAGGCATTTTTTCTACAGTGACCCTCATGTGAAATTGCTTTTGGCTTTTGGGTCATCAGTGGTTTGGTTAAACTCATATGAACATTTGTTTATACTGAGATTTTTACTACTTGTTCCAAGTGGATGTTTAAATTTTCTGCAGTCTTGATGAGTACCAAAAGGTCTGGGACATGTCTTATTGCAGACATTGATTTGACAGGTACATTGGTCAGAAGAGACAGGCAGAGGAGAGCGTGTAGCCCTCTGATGAATGAGAAAGGAGAACTGGCTTCAACAGACCAGGAGAAGACTGAGATACTCAACAAATTCTTTGCCTCAGTCTTCACTGGCAGTCAGCCTTCTCATGCCTCTTGTGTCCCTTAACTTTTGTAAGAGCAGAACAAGTGAACACTGAATGTGTACAAGTCTATGACGTTGGACAACATTCATTCCAGGGTCCTGAAGTATGAATATGAATATGTGTATGACATGGTTGCTAAACCACTCTGTCATACTTGAAAAGTCATGGCTGTCAGGCAAGTCCCTGCTGACTGGAAGAAGACAAACATCACTCCAATTTTTAAGAAAAGGAGAAAGGAAGACCCAGGAAACTAAAAGCTTGTGAGCCTTACATCTGTGCCTGGAAAGATCATGGAGCAGATCCTCTGGGAAGTGAAGTTAAGGCACATGCTAGATAAGGAGGTGATCTGACAGCACCATATGATTTCACCAAGGGCAGATTATGCCTGAGAAATCTGTTGGCCTTCTGTGTTGGAGTGACTACATTAGTAGACAAAGGAAGGGCAACTGATATCATCTACTTGGATTTGAGATAGTAGTCCTGCACCTTATCTCTAAATTGGAAAGAGATGGATTTGAGTTCTGGACAATTTAGGAGAATAAATATTTGGTTGAACAGTTAGTGTAAAATATGTATGTTTACCAATGTAAGGCATGTGTATATAAATGCATAAAAAAATGGACTTAATATCCCGCAAGTAAAACAAAATGATGCAGGTGAAATTTACATACTGAAATCTTAAAATGGGAGGTTCTGCTTCAGTAAGTCAGTATGGTCATCTGTTATGGGAACTGGGATTCTGATGTTAACTGAACCAAAATGTTGGTTTTACAGTTCATTAGCAGTCTTGGTGAAACGAGCAGTTCATGCTGTGCCATCTGAAAAGGTTTCTGTTTCTAAAATACTCTAAGTCCCAAGTGTAAAACCAAGGAGAGACAGATGATTTTTTTTTTTTAGTCCACATTTTTCTGAATAGAGGTAGTGGGGTTAAAAAAGAATATTTTCTGTTTAAGTATTTGCACAGCATTCTGAGAGAAAGTGACAGTTATTGTTCGAAGAAAATTTCTGTTTGGCAAAGACGTGTGGTCTTCTGAATGTACAGGATCCGTAAAACAGATCTGCAGTAAGCTCTTTCACACATTTACTCGTTCCTTCTTTGGTTAAATGATTTCCGGCAACATGCTTGACAGCTGTGAATGTTCGAGTCTCATAGATCTCTCCCTGGACTAGACCCATTAGCGGTGTGAGCGGGTCTGAGCACAGATACGCACAGCAAGCTGATTCTTGCTTATCCTGACAGGAGGAATTTTAAAAATGTGCCAGCTTTCAAGGGTCAGAGGCTAAAATATGGATGTGCTTGTTGCATATTTTGGTTGTCCCTTTAATAGACAGTTTGACACATTCTTTCAGTGAACTTTCTGGAAGACAAATGGCTCAAACTGGACAAAGGAGAAATCACTCTTGTCAGGATTCGCGTACATGTAATTACCTTCAGGTGTCAAGTGCACTTAGTGACTGCTGATTTAAATTTTTTTTTTTGCTGTTCAGACATTTATACCTTGGTGTCGGTGTGGTATTTAATTTTATTAATGTGGACATTCTTAAAGGGAGGACATACAAGCTCAGTGCTTTCAGACTTTGCATTTCCATATGAAATAGCTGGTTTTGCAGTGTCGTTAATTCTTTTGGAGACATTCTCTTGGTCACTTTTTCATCAGTCATCTGGAGGAATACATAGATCTCCTTCCATGTCTTAAGCACTGAAAGCAGCTCTGAAGCCCTTCCTCGTCTTACATCTATGATTGCCGGATCATTACGAAAAGTGAAACTGTTTTGCACTCCTTTGTTCCTTTGCTTTTAAGCTTTTCATGTATGATATGCTTAACAGTTTTGGAAGATGTTAAATCAGCTAATCCGCCATGGTGCAAAAAATGGTAACAGGATGTGTTCCTTAAAATTACTAGCCTGGGAATGTAATTGTCAAAATCTATTACCCTGCATTCAAAGGAATACTCACATTTTTTTCCAGCAGTGAGCAACTAATGGAAGAATGAAATTACTGTAGTTGAAAACTAAAAGTCTCAGAATGTAGAGCAGTACTGAGAAAATATAGTATGAAATCTCTTTTGAATATGTCTGCACTGAAGTTTTCCTGATGACTGGGAATATAAATCAGGTACTGAAAAAAAATGGGAGGGATGATAATCAGTGATATAAAGGAAGAAGGAAGATTTATGGTGGATTTCTGTATTTAGACAAAATCGATCAAAATACTACTACAAAAGAAAGCAAAGTAATTTGTGTTGTATGTAGCAGCTCTTAATAATTTAATTTAACATTAGATAATCCTTTACTCATTCAGGAACTGATGGAATTTCAAGCTCTTTTTTCTCCATGACAGATTACAGTTGGTTCTGTATTTCTAAGCAAATCTTGCAATTTTTTTTTTTTTGTCTCTACATGAAAGCTGTCTTAAAATGTCAGAGGGAAAATGTTCAAGCTAATTATGAAGAGAATTATTGGCTTTGCACATATAGGAACCCCTTTAATATTTGGGGAAATGGGTTAATGATACGATCTGGCATTCATTCTGCTGTGCATCATCATCCAGCAAACAACAACAACAAAAGAGCCCTCGGTATGCATTTTTGCCTAAGGGCTGCTGAGAGCTGATTATTCTTCTAATCAGAACCATCATAATCAAGGGAGACAATTAGCTAGGTTAGGTCTCTGCTGATTTCTCTTGTTGCCCTAAGCATCACATGGCCTTGAGCACTCTTGAATCCTATCAACAAGTATTTCAGTAATACCTGTTCTGTTCCACCTGTTGTCATTAAGACCTCTCTTCTTGTATTGAAGTGCTTGGTGGTGTAAATGCTTATTTGTGTTACTTTGATATCAGAAGATATTAATTTTCCCTTAAAAGAGAAATCTTTTCAGTCTGGATAATTAATAAAAGAGTTTAAGCTCCAAAGTGTAGTATAAAATGGTAGGCATTAATTCGATGAACAGTGTGCATGTTCCTGTGTATCTTTTTCTGTATTTTTATCAATAACATTTCTTTTCATCAGAAGAGCAAATGAACAAGCTTGAACAGTCAGATACGTAATCGGATACGCAGGTTGGGCATGTAATTTGTTGAACCTTTGTGTTTGAAAATGGTAACATGCTCCTTCTGTTAACAGTTTGCTCCAATCATTAACTGTGTTTTTCCCATAAATTTTGCACACAGCCAATGCTGTTTTGCTTATCTAGAGTTTTTCTACCCAAATGGTTTACTTGATATCTAAATGAACTAAAACACTATAGGTCATAGGCTTGGTTTTGTCTAATTCATCGTATGCATTTATGTGCTGAAAACAGGGAGTTACTCCCACATTTGCTGTAGTAAAGTGGAAGGTGAAACTTGATCCAGGAGGGCTTGAAGAGTAGATGTTTTTGCCTGCAGATCTTGTGCAACAGAAATCACATGTGCAGTGACTCACATAACCTTTTTCCACTGTATTCTTAAGTGACTAAGTCGTGCTTTTCTTTCTTCATTTTCTAGTCTTCTTTGATAAGATGTGCTGTTTACTAAGGATAAAAAATGAAATGAGACTAATTTATGTAAAAGAGAAAATACATTACTACCTCATAGTAGTAGCTGAGAAAGTGATTGAAACAGCAGTTCCCCCTAACACTCTTTAAAGGTTGCTGGTACTACTAGTGTAAATTTCATTGTATTTCTCTAACAGCAAAGTTGGTATAAAGTTATAGAAAAAAAATTGGCGCTTTTTTTTTTTTTTTTTTTTCCCCGAATATGGATTCCATCATTTGTTACTGAATGTTAGCATTACTTCTTGAGACAATCTGGCAGTTTCTCACCAAAATGCATCTATTCTAAAAGTCATGTCAAATTTATTCTTTTTCTTTATTTCTTGATAGAAAAAGATCTTGATAAAAAGCTGTTTTTTCTGTTTGTTTTGTTTTGTTTTTTTTTTAATTAGGTAATCTTGCTACCATTGTTACATTGTTCTTGAATTAAATTTTGAAACAGAATCTGTTGTTTTTTTTTTTTAGTCTTAGCAGGATGTAGATACTTGGATTTTAAACTTCGACGAATTTAAATATTAATGTCAGTATTCACTTACAGAAGGCAAAAAAAAAAAAACCAAAACATCTAATTTTGAAGATATAAAGATAGGTGAAACAATGTTTAGCCAATCAACCTGAACATATTAAGAAGTCATTCTCTCTGTTGTGCTGCACTGGAAATCATCTCTTGAGTTTCAGGTTGAGAAGTTTAAATTAATTGATTTCATTGAAAGCAACAACAAGTTTCAATTAGCCTTAATGTAAGTTTTGTCATTTGAAATACTTTAAAGAAAATAGATACTCCATACCGTATGTATTAAGAGCACACACGGTTGAGCAGACTGTGTGTTTTTGTGCAGCACATGCATACACAACTGATACAAGCCAGTGGAGCTGATTTAGTCTCTTGCTGTCTAAGCAGTTAATCAAGAGCATCATCTCAGCACATAAAAGGAAGAAAATTACATGGGTGAAGTGAATTAAGCTTTAATGTTTGAACACATAGGAATTACGTGCTGCCACCTATGTTCAGATTACAGTTAAAATCAATGATAGCATATCAATAAAGTCCCATTTTTTATCTCATTTAGTGTGGGGATAGTAGTGATGTCATGACCTTCTAATGGACTATATTTAAAATGTAAATCCTGCTAAGACTTTTTTCTTTAGTGGTATAAAAGGTGCCCATTCATTAAAGTAAAAGCTTTTTAACCCTTTCTCTTTGAGGATTAAGAGTCAAGTATTGAGCGCTACAGATATCTGTAGTTCAGTTTCCCGGAGATAGAATAATGAAATGAAAGTCGTAAGAGGAATTACTGTAATAATATTGATAATTAATGATTCTCAGTATTAAGTTATTCGCTTTCATGGTTCATGTCATAAAATGCTGTCTTCACACATTCTTCTTTGGCTGAGGTAGTTTTCTTCTGACATCAGCATAATAATGGATAATTTTAGACCATTATATAGCCCGTGCAGATTCACTGCTTCGTTGAAGGTTTTCTACACTGTTACACCTCAGTTCAGGAAAGCATTTAGCTATTTATCTGAATCCTTTGGCTTACGATATGCTTAAAGTATCAGCTTAACTACCGTCTTGCGCAGAGCTGCTGATTATCCAGACAACTCTTCAATCTAACAAAAAATCTCCTAACATATATTTAAATGCATTAATGTATCTGAGTTACTGCATACCCAGGCATGAGTGAGGGGCAGTGCGTGCTAAAAGGAGAAGATACTTGATCATCGACAAAACTAGTTCAAAAGAAAAGCAAAACAATGAATCGAATGGAAAAATAAAATCACAAAATAGCTTGATTCAGCAACTCATGAGAAACAATCCAACATTTTGGGTAAAGGGGATAATGTTGGACAATTTCTTTTAACAAAAGAATTGTTAATCTTTTTTAAAAGAAAAACCTTTCTTTGTTAAATGTGAAGCCGTAATATTGCCACACTTAAATTGCTGTTTTAATAAATGCAAACTTATTGATAATAAGTTCAATGCACGTAATTTATCTTCCGGTTGACATATTTCGTGCACACAATAACTAAGAAATAACTAAGAAATTTTTCAACTCAGTGATGAAGGAAAAAGCCAAGGAAACAAAGCAAATAACCTCCAAACATTCAACATGTTTTCTTCAGATTTGGTGAATGCCAGTGCCTTGAACTGAATTTTGCTACGAGGAGCTTGGAAGGCATAATTTAGGGAGAAGTTTTTCATTTGAGGGATGGAAATGGAGACATGGACATTTCTTGACACATAGTAGGAAAAAAACAGGTTTAAAACAGAGTAGATTATGTTTGCTTCTCTGTAAACATTATTGTAATGTATCTTCAGAGTGTGATAACATCTCAAGAACCTTAGAGAATATGTTTGAGCCATTAGAAGCGTTTCTGAAGAAATCAACTGGTTATGAAGAATGTATCCTTAAGAGTGCAGGACAAGCTGAGCAATATAAAACTCTGAGCTTTCTCTGAAGTGTAATAATTGCCTTTTCAGTTGTATTATTGGTTTGAGTCAGAGCATAAAAAATGAAAGAACAAATCTTGAGGTCTGTATTCTGCTTTAAACAGTCCTTAGCTAAATTTACATTGTAGAAGCCTTCATTATATGACAGCCTCTTTGAATATCTGGTGATATCCATTTAAACACAGTTGTTTGTTTGTTTGTTTGTTTGTTTAAAATTAAAATTACAAACTGGTATTGTAGAAATCAAAATGTATTTATTTTTTTCCTGAAGTGTGAATTTGTCTCCAAAACAGCCTTGTCATAGAGCGTTGACAAGGTGTACTCCTTCCTCTGGCTGTTACTTGTAACAAAGATGAAAATACTCAGTTGTTAGCATTTGAATACTGTTATGCTTGGTTAGACATGTTTGTAATCAGCTTATCATTTCTTATCATTTTTCTTCTAAAGTAACATCACAAATTATAGGTGACTTTCTTAGCTACGAAATTTGTGGTATCAATTATATCTTTGGCAGAGTCTGCCAGGTGTCAGGCTCAAAATGAGGAGGAGCAAGCACTTTTCCATATGACAGTTATGTTGTATAATTCAGTGGCGCAGAATGTTGTGCATCAAATTCCTGGTTTCCAAGGGGTCCAAAAATGCTTAGACCAGCTGATGAAGAAAAATCCATTACTGTATGTTAAGCATGATGAGCCTGAATCTCTCACTACACAAAGGTCAGTGGTTGTTGTGACAGTATGCTGGGAGGTATGACAATGTCGAGCATCCTCTGCTTTCCACTACTGGGAGCTGCTTGTTGGCATTGGTGGGGATTTGGTCACTCCCAGAAGGACTACTGTTGCTGCTTCTGCACTGATGCACGTAGCATGGGAGGTCTGCCCATAGAATAGGTCCGGTTTTAATGTGTTATCTCTTTAGATTATATTTCTCTTGGATTGTCTGCTCATGCTCCCTGTTTAAGCTGTGAAAACTTCCTCCCTGAGTTTTAAGATTTGTGGAGGTAATCTGTGCTCAGTGCTCTGCCAGACAGCCTATTCTGCAGGAGGTCTAACTGGGCAGCAGAGATCAATGGAAGAGTCAGATACATTCGTGAAGGCAGCAGAAAAGATGAGGTGTAAATACTGGATCATGTACAAGCAGAAGGATGAAATACTGCTGGGTAGTGCAGAAGGCACATGTGGGACAATAACAGAAGAGCTGAGGATTGAATTCATTTGGGCATGGATACATCTGGTACATCTGGATGTATCAATGAAAACAGAGTAGAAAACAGGCCACCCCTATTTTGTAAATAATTTTGTTTTCTTCCTTCCTTTTTATTTTGTTTTATTTTATGTTCTTTGTTTGTTTGTTGTTAAACTACTTTAGCATAATTATGAAAGTTAACGTGCTCAGTAGCTCGTTTTAATACCTTTGAAACAATGCAAAAGCTTTCCAATGGACAGTAGTAGTTACTGCCAGAGCTTTAATGTTCCTTCCTGACAGGTGCTTTGTGGTGTCTGTATAATAAGTTAGAAACAAGGAGAGGGTAGGGAAGGAAACCTTTGGCTTAATTTGTCTCTGATATACTCTGCTTCTTATCTTAACCTTAGTGTCTGTACTTCTAAAATAGTAACTGTTTTATGCAGACAAGGTCATCATTCAGTTCTGAGTGAAGTGATTTCACTACAGATTGAAAATTGGAATTCGTTTAAGATTAATTTGGAATCACTTTTAGAAAAATGCAATAGGGAAATTAAGAAAATAGCTACCGTTTTACCTCTCAGAAATTCTTGATTGATTTGAGAGCGATGCATTTTATTTTCTCCACTTATTTCTTTCTTACATGAATATTTTATACATATGGATAAAAGTAAATGAACAGGTTTTGCACCTTTTATCAAATTGAGCTGTTACATATTACAAAGACTATCTTCGTTACTCTTGAAGAAATAAGAATTTTGAAACCCTGTAAAGAGAGCCACATTATGGGAGGTCCATTTCCTGAAAAAGTGAAAAAAGGATGTTAAGATTGTATTGATTTCTGTATTTATCCACCTCATTCAATTAAAAAATGTAATTGTTGCCCATCAGATTGTAATCTTTGTAATTTCTTATGTTCTTTCTAATTGGTATTTTGTAGTTCAGAGCTTTCTGCATCACGTTTGTAAACCTGAAAACCCATTAGATCAGAATCTGTGTTATTCATACAAGTTAGGAAGCTTAAGATACATTTATCTGAGGGTAAAAATATTTTAAGTCTCACTGTTCAGAGACTATAGCAAGATTAAATTTGATGGAGAAAAAATTGTATCTATTTGCTATTTGTCTTTAGAGAAAAGTACAGGATTGAAAAGAAAAAAAAATTAACAGTAATAACTGCCACTTGGTGCTTGTTCAATATGTCATCTAGAAATAAGATTCTTTTCCTTTAAAGTACAGTTTCTCTAGTGAAAGCGAGAGACTAACACAAAAGGATAACAGGGAGAGAGTAAAAATATTAGATTTCCATGTAGAACATTCTCTAAAATACTGTTTCAATGTCAATAAAGAAAGTATTTTTTCTCTTGGTCTCTTAAATAACCACAAGGTAATTGTGTAGCAAGAAATAAATTAAACTCATTGACTGAAGCACTTATCTGACAGCAAATATATTTCTATACTTGTTAGTCATTCTGATGCAGTTTGGTTGTTTTTTTTTTTTGTTGTTTGTTTTTACCTGAGCAAGTTCCAGTAGCTTCTGAGAATGTATTTGAATATAGAGGCTATTCATGTTCACAGCAATTTTTGTTTTGAAACTGGAACTTCTTGTTATGTTTCTGTTTGCTCTGTAATTTTTATTTATTTATTTTTCTCTCCACAATTTTGCTATTTTTTATTTTGTCTGTATCCATTTATTTTATCTGGAGGATGTGGAAGGATGACCACAGCTTACTAAAGCACACACAACGTCTGTCAAGTGTATGAATACTGTGAAACATCCTAAAGATTAAGTTCATTTCAGACACTCGTATACTGTGGGATGAAGGTCCAGGTTTTAGCGGTTTCAGCTGATCTCAAAACATTTGAAATTAATTTTCTTGGAAGATTCAGAGATTAATAATAAGTAGTTATATCTTAATGGTGGAGGAAAGCATTTCTAATGGAAGAGCAATTGTATGCATGTATGCAACAGCTATGTACTTTTATGAAAATACATATTTCATCTCAAATACCGCCCATGTATTTACTGTTGCAAATTGATACAGAGTTTTTTCCCTAGCAGTATTGAAGAGGTGGAGATTTCAGTTTGTATGAGTTAACTATCACTCTGCTTTTAATACATCAGCAAGAAAATACATTTGTGAAGATGATTTGCATTATGTACACTTCTGCATGGAAGCAGACTGCAGTTACTCTCTATCATTTGGCATAGAGGTCAACATGCTTGTTGTGCAAGTGTTCTTTTCTTTCATTTTGTGAGTATGGGAAGCAAGACCTTTATGCAGATAGGGCATTGTTCTCCATATCCATTAATAGATGTCAGCACATGCCTCAGGCAGGGTTAGTAAATACCAGTCACAGAATCACATTCCATCAGTGCTGATAGGCTGTGTCTTCTGGATTAGACACATGGTCAACACATGTTGGAAAGCTCCAGTTTGGGCTCTCTAGTAGTACTCATACCTATTGTATTTTTTTGTTGTTGTTGTTTGTTTGTTTGTTTTTTTAAGAATTTAAACTCTGAGTAGTTTATTTTCTCCCAAACCTGTCTGCTTGAAAAGTCTGAGTTAATTCAGCAGACATAAGGAAGCCTCTCTTACTTATTTTTAAAAAGATGGATTAGGTAATGAATCTGCAAGCTACAGTATTTCTGGTTATAGGCCAGAGGTAGCTGAGGTAAGTTTTTTATTTTCAAGCATGAGCACAGAATAAAAGATGAAGCAGATAATCTGGAGTGTTTTTAGTGTATAAAATAGACAAATGGAGAGTCATGTGTGGAAGATATTGATGACCACATTTAAAATTAAGTGAGTAGTAATTAACAGATCTCCTCATGCTACTTTTAGATAAAGTGGGATAAATGTTACTGGTAAACTCTAGAATAGTATTACCGGGTAGAACTAATGTGAACACAAGTAATGAGCTTTTGTCCACAAATCAGCTTAACAAAGGGACTAGTGTAGCCTCAAACATTTTGTACTCAGTGTGGACAGAGGTTCTTCATACAAATCTCAGGCTGCCGTTAGTGTCTGCTTGGTATTGGTATCCTTCAGAGTATGTTACGTGGGTCTTCAATGCTGAAGTTTATCCTGTAAGCCTAAGTGATGCCTTTGACAGAATAATAACTCCTGCGTTACCCTCCCTTCCTTCCTTCTCCCTTCATGCATCTCAGCAAGTTAAATGCTCTCAGCAATGGAAAATCAATAGCCAGGTACAGTCTGTTGTCTTGCGGATTAAAGCTATCGAAGCTCAGACAGCTGCAAATGAGAGCCTAACCTCCTTGGGATCAATGCTGTGGCACTTTGAACCCCTCGCTATCCTTATTGTCCATGGCATGACTGTGCCACTGAAGCCCCCTACGTGCAATGAGCACTTCACTTCAGAACCAGAACGCATCAAACCAGAAACTCAGAGGGATCAGGCATAAACTGTGTGTGCCAGCTTTGAACCAAAATCTTTTCAAAAATTGAGAGTCTGAAGAAACAGTTTTAATAAACAGAATGAAAAATGTCCAGCTCATCGATTAGGAGGTGCAGAATGATGGTAAGTTAAGTAGGTGAGGGTGGTGCAGTATTTGAGGATCTCTGGAGTATTCTCAGATTTATAGGTGGGAAATAAATGTTGATTTGTTTATTTTCCCCCTCCCTCATATCTACTCAGGGAAGAGCAATTAGTTTCTATTTTTTAATGTTTGCATTATCACTGAGCATATATCTTTCTGCAGTGCCAGCTATAAAAAGTCAATATATGACCCAGCTGTACAAATAAACACAGTTATGAGTGTAAGGAGGAAATTATTAACAGTAAGTGGGGTAAACACATTTTTGCACAGTTTATTCCTTAAAGGGCTTTTAAAGAATAAAAATAAATAAAAGATGAGTCTATACTTTCAAATTTGATACATTGTTGACTTATGACATAAATAATTTTGGTTCTGCACTAGAATCAGAAAACAAGGTATTTCAGGTCTTTGAGGTCAATGAAATTAATAGAAACCTTGCCAAGATAAAGACTTTCTTTCTGCTGAGGAAGTATTTCATTGAAGGGACATCGGGAGGTTTTCAACAATTGGGTTTTATTAAGGAAAGAAAAAAAATATTTTATTTTTATTTATAAAGCTTTTATTTATATAAAAATAGGTTTTATCTAAATTTATATATATCTCTATCCGTCTAGAGATATTTTTTGATAGATAGATATAAACAGATATTTATTTGTTTTTCCTCCTTCCAATAAATTGAAGTATTTTGCCCGAGGATGTTTCTTTTTTCTGGAAGTTAGGAGAATCAAAAGGTTGTAAGTGATGGACTGCTGGATAGCCATCCACTTAGAAAGCGTGGAGAGGGAAGTTCCAGAGCGAAGCTTGAACATATACCTTTCCTTACCAGAGATGTAAAACACTGTCTGTCCTATCCAAGGAGATAAATTAAATGGCTACACAGGGGTTGAGGCTTCTAACATCCCAAAAGATCTAGTTTTTGCATCAGCACAGAACAAAAGTAATGAGCTTGGTTGTTTTTGGTGAGTTTCTTCTGTTAGTGCCAAACATTTTTTTGATTCTTCAGAGCGACCCAGTAGTTAACTAGTTCTTTTCTTTTAAAAACCTGAATGCTAGTTGAAGGTCATTTGTTTCATGTTTCTTCCCATATCTGTTCGTTATTGTAGGTCACTTGTCTTGTTTAAATAGGTGCTAGGAAGTACCAGATAGGATGACAGCAGATCAGAATCCTGTTATTTAGCGAGAAAAAAGCTAATACTAAAGCACAGTGTCTGTCTTGTACCATTGGCTGGCTGATAAGGGGGTAAGGGCAGGAGATTTTACAGGGAGGCAAGCAACTTAATAACAATATTCTTCTCATGAAGCCCTGCTTAACACAGTTCTGTTCTAATTTATGTATGTTTCAGGTTGTTGTTTTTCGTTTGATCCAAGCAGTGTGAAAATCTGCCAGACTGGATGGATACAGTAGGAATAAATGGGAAAGGTAGATCTCTGACAGGTATATGTGGAGTTTAACTCAGGGAGACCACTTGGCTCTTTCAGGAAATGGGGTAGGCTCTTGCAGCTGGCTGTGAAGCAGTAATTGGGAGTGTGATGAAGTCTGTCAAGTACAGGAGCCTGATTCTGCTCAGCTGTGTAATTGTGATGGAAGGGAGCCAGCCACAGGCGGAGGTCTGGGTGCAACCTTTTGGGAGACTTGTTCCAGGAGAGTGGGTGGGAAAGTAAAACGAAGGTTACAAATAATAAGTTTCTCTGCCTGATTGATAATGAACTAGTAATAAGTGGCCTTATTATAGTAATAAGTTTCCCATGGAAGCCCAATGATTGCAGAGAAGCTTTAGCAGAGTGCGTGTGACCACATCTTATTTTGATCAGCTGTAGCACAGCAAAGCTGTGTAATTATCATAATCTAACAATTAGCCTGGCATCCTTTCCCAGTGTTTAATTACTCCAATAAATGGTAATTGAATAGAGGACTTAATGACAAGAGAATAAGTTTCCTTCTGTATTGTGTACTTAACTTCCAATCTTGTCTAGGCATAATTTTTGAATACTGCTTTTTTGAATAATAGCCTTGATTAGTTGTTTCTCTTCTGTTTTGTCAGTGTTTCACTTCCTACAGTCTTTTCTAAGGGTATTTTGAGCTTTTCTTACCTTGAGAAAATACAACCTAAGGACCAAGATCATAAACAACTCTTTCATAATGTTTTTTTTTCTTCCTTTATGTGTTTTTTTTCTTTTTTTCT
>NW_024962258.1:1731684-1806713 GCF_019238085.1 Lagopus leucura
TTTTGTTTGCTTTTTTTTTTTTTCCTCCTCTGCTTGCTCATGATAGTAATATGCTGCTAGGGATCTGTCGCTGTCTTGCTACTGTTACCAAACCCACTTCTTGTAGCATCTGGAAAACGTTGAATTTTCTTTTGGTTTGAATAGAGCTAAAATTAAAATAGCTCTTTGATTATTTCATTGTTTGTGTATCAGAATCATTGTTGGTGTCAGCACAGCTATGGGAACAGGGTTTATTAAATGTTGTGACAAAGCCAGTAAAAGAGCAGAAAAGCATTAAAGAGGTTATTTTTGCGTACCACAGAAATAGCATCTTTAAAATTATCTGCAGTAAAATGGTGCACTTAATCCCACAACCCCTCAGATAATTAACAGCCAGAAGATTTCCCCCTATCACACAGCAGCAAGTTTAAGTTAGTTGAAATTAGAAGGCTTGGGCTGTCTAAGAGAACAAAGAATAAGGAGGCATGAGTTACTCAGCTGCAAGCATAGAGTTTAGGATGGTATAACGTGCTGCTGTGCAGCCCAAGCAGAAGCGAAAAATGTGAGTGAATTCAGTAGTGTGGAATCGTAAATAAGTGACATAATCACATTCCAAGAGCAGTTAAAATGTTGTTCTTTTAAAGGACATTTATGTTTTGTGGAAAGTGTTCACATTTGATGTTTTATTGCATATACAAATAGTTATATGTGTGTTGTATATGCGAATACGTACTTTATACTCATCCCTCCATTATTAATAAATTAACCAAACAGTTTCATAACTAGCTGACAGAAATAAACTCAATTTTCAAACTATTTAAATATTTTTCCAGTTGAAGCTTCTGTGGCTGGAGCATTTGTGAGAAATGTTGCTGTTGTATAATAACATTTAATGGTGGTTTAGTCTTTTTGGGAGTACTTACAGGATCTGTTTCACCTGCTTATTACATGATACTTACAGGAATGCAGTATTCTCTGAGACCTCTGTCTCCATTAAATGTAGTTGAAATTGCCTTAGCAGACATTAAAGGAAAAAGCAGGACGTATGTGAACAGCAGTTGTAGGGGGTACTTGTGTGCTACTCACAGAAACCTTCTTTCCTTTAATAGCAGAACAAGCATCTTTTTGCTGTACTCCTGAACACTGTGGATAATTACAGTTTGTGAGGAATAGATCAATTTGCTGAATTTTGTTATGTTGCTTTGCATTTTAGATGATCTTTTGAGAGCAGGGCTATTGGTAGAAGGCATTCAGCTGTGGCAGTATTCTTTATGTGTTTGTGTTCTTGGCTATGCAGGCTCCAAGCAGCAGAATCAGGGCCATTTGCATTTGATCATTTCTGGTGCCAGACTCGAAGACCAGAATTTCATAATTCATAGTTAAAGTAGCTATTTGAAGTCGTTCCTGGTGAAGCCTTGCTGCATGCATTTAACAGAACAGGCTCAAAATAAAGAAAGGTTGACGAAGTATAAGGAGAATTTTCCAGTACACTTATCTTGAAGTAGAGCATCTGTCATGTTGATTTTACAGGAAGGCTGCTAGAATATAACTAGTAAGATTTGTACGGGAAGCAAAAAGTAGAAGCTATCTCAATTTTTTATCTTTCTAAATGATAATGGGCAATTAGTGTTATTTGTGCTGTTTTTAAACTAGGTTTTTGTAGTGTTTATTCTAAGAAAGAAAGGAAAGAAGAAACAAAACCCAACAAACAAAACTGTTGTTGTATCTTGAGTATTATTTTAAATAGTCACTTGTTTCAGTGACCAGCAAAGCTACTGAATTCAAAATAAGCTACATGTGCTTCAGAACTTAAAATTATGAAGAAAAATGTGAACAGAGACTGTGTGCTTTCTTTTGCATTAGCAGATAAACAAAACATAGAAGATAAAATTACCTAGAAAATATTTTGCTAGTCTTACAGTTTCCCACTTAAAGTTACCATGAATTTCTTCCCGTTCTGTGGGATATTTGATATTTGAGCAGTAGCACTCAAGCTCAGGAACATTTGTATGACTGCCTCTGCTAGAAGCAGAATGGAAGTTTTGAGTAGCAAGCTGAAGGTAATTGGTTATGGTAATGTTCAGGTTTAGAAGCTACTTAACTCTGTGCCTTCAAAATTGCTTTTCTAGACCCACTGCTTAATAGCTAGCCTTCTACTGAGCATGTTTCTGAGATGCTGTTTGAATGCCAGCTGACACAAAGTGAAGGTTAATTGTGTTTGAGGAATAGCTGTGTTTTACTCTTCCTGCAGGGAGACAAATGACAGTATTTGCAAGATTTGAAGACCCTGTCTGAGTCTTCCAAGGGGAAGCCTTTTCAGTCGATTTCTACCACACCACTGTATTCTGTCATGCAAATTTATAGAGTACTGGTTTCTTCTTCATGGTGGGATATATAAAGATCCTAATTACCATCTGGTTCGAGGAGCTTGCAGGGGCCCACATGAGGATCTCTTAGGACAGAATGGGCAAAGAATGTCAGTAACATTGCTAGAGAAATGTTGAAAAGTGGTCTTTCCATTCTGTGTTGAGGAGAGTCTCATAAAAGGGAGAAATTTATTATGCCTTAAATACAATCTATAGGAAATTCTGTTTCTGTCATCTTTAAAAATATATTTGTGAACAGATTACACTGTGCCTTTATGTGTTGTATTCTTCAACGTACATATGTGGCTAAACACTGTTAAATGCTTTCACTTGAAGTAGAACTTAGTTTCATGTTAATACCTGACTTTGCTCTACTTAGAGGCTTTCAGCTGTAAATGTTAGGTGTTCTCCTCCTGGATGTGGTTTTTAAATTATTGGGAATGTGTTTCTGGAGTATTTTTCTTTTAATAACTCAGAGGAGTTCGAGCTGATGAGTTTTGCTGTGAGGTGCAAATGGCCACCCCTTCCCTTCCTGTACAGATCAGAGGCTATTGTGATTCCTCTTCAGGAATAAACCGTCCTGTGATGAGAGAAGTGGGAACATTTTCACCACTCACTTCATCTTAGGCAAGACACATTTTTTAGCCTTATCTGGAAAAACAAAATTTCTTCTGCATCTTCTGAGTCCTTGATTACTGAATTCTTTAAGACATTACAAGAAGAAAAATAAATAATTACCTGCCCTCTGCTTCTTAGCTTAGTAATAACCTCCTTTCAGCACTGCTGTTGCTATGTGGGGTGAAGAAGCTTTGCTCAGAGCTGCTTAATAGAATACCTTGGTACACGGTTTCCCTCGAGCAGGTTCACCGCTGTGCCAGCATTACTAAGATCATCCAGTTCACATCACTTAAAATGCACAACATCCTCCTCCTTTTTATAGAGGTATAAATATAAAGGCTTCCTGGCTACTGCAAATGACCCTGGGCTGAAAGTACTGGTAGAGAAGGGAAGGATAGAAGAGGAGGGAAGGATAGTGGGTTGAAGGGGACGTGGTGATTCTTCACCCTCAGGTCAGCTCTGCAGCCAGTGCTTGCTTCTTGCCCCTGTGTGCTACTTTGCTTGACCAGGTCACTCGGCCGGTTCACCACTGGCAGAAGCAGAAACGAGTGAAGCTGCTGAAACACCAGTGACCAGAGAGGGAGGTTGTGTTGCAGTTTTGTTTACTTATTAAAAGCCCTTTGCTAAAAGGGCATTGGATGATGCTCTTTGTTTGCAGTGCTGGGTAGAATGGCTCACTGGTGAAGATTACAAGTTTTATTTCCTTGGTAACTTGGATTTAAGATGTGATCACAAATTCAGTTGCCTTTCTGTGCTCAAAATCCCCATAATCATGAGCTGTGTGGTCAGATGCACCCCTTCAAATTCAGCTATTCACAGTATAGAGTCTATCTGTGAAATATCTGTCTAGACTTTGCTTTTAGTTAAAGGAGAGAAATAGCTGCTCCTGGAGTGTGATCCATCTCACCACAATGTGCTGTGGGCCTTAAATAGGTCAGATGAATTGGACTCAAAGTCTGTATTTCTCTCCATTGACTTTAAGGCAGTCTAGAGAAGCAGCTCATGTAAGGTTATTTGTTTTGTAAAAAATCCAGTATTAAGTATTGTCAGTCTGATCCTGAATGTCTCAGTTACTTGCATCTAGTTACTGCGTGTAGTTCTGATCAGTTTCTCCCACAAAGCCATGTTTGGGTGTTACTGTGAGGGCACAGGCTGGTATGAGAGGCAGTCTTGAAGTTGAGGAGCCTGTGTGTTTAAAATAAATATATGTGTGTATATGCATACATTATTTATTTAATTATTTTGAAAATGGACATTTTAGTTACTAATTAAAAACTAAAAGAATTTTTAAATAAAAAATGCAACCGAAATAAGGCTTTCCTGTTCAGAACTAACAAGATATTCCTTTTCATTACATGTAAGAAAGGGTGTACCATTAACTGATATAGGGAATGGGCACAGATTTCAAAATAATACATTCTTTCAAATGTGTGAAGACCGTATCTGTTTGTGTGACAGGTTTTGGAAGCACTGAAGTACAAAAATATATTTTTGAACTAGTGATTTAGATAAATGTGAGTTTTCCTGAAAGCACTGTGATTAAGAAAGACTTTTCCTTGTTTCAGAATGGAACTCTGAGTCTGTGCACTGGCCGAAATTATACAGATATATCACACTTTGATGCGTGTTCAGTTTTTTTTTTTTCCTTTAAAAAAGCTATTTTATTGAGGCTAAATTATTGTAGGGATATGAAAAGGTATAGTTTGCTCTGAATTTATCCTTGGAGGGCCAGCAGATCATTGCTTTTTCTCTGAAATTAGATAGAAGGCTCCAGATGGCAGATTTCAGGCCCATCAGGTGTTTAAAATATGCCCCTCAGCTAAAAAGAAGTATTATAGTTAAATCTGTCATGGTCTTTTTATTGCTCTGTGGTACACTTGACAACTGCAGCCGCGAAAGAGGGAAGCTGCAAGTACCCCAGTCGGCCTGAGGTGGAGCAGGTCAGTGCTTGGTTTTCTTGGCGGCCTTGCAGAGTTTGATAGATGTACAGACCTGCTTTATGGAATCATTAAGTCCATCATGGCGTGAGCTCCCATGGAGGCAGTGAATTTGTTCCCATACTTTCTTCCAGACTCTGTGGCAGGCATTAGTGAAGTAATGTAAGTGAAACAGAGGGGAGAAAAAGGACACCTTCCCTCCCAACAAAACAAAAATCCCGTGCCTATAAAGACTCCTCAGTAATAGTAATAATAATAAAGTGCATCTGGGCTGGTGTCTTGAGCTGCATTTCTGGGCTGGCACTTGTTCAGACCTGTCATGCAAGGCTGAGAGCTGATAATTCATATCCCAGAATCCTTTTATCTGAGTGGAGTGATGTCTCCAGTACGTGTACTTCTTCCAAAGGAGTTGCAGTGCTTTTCAAAAATCATAAAAAAGCAATACAGGCTTTCCTTTGCATCTTGACAAACTGCTAGTAATCATGAGGAATGTAAACCTGTTTCTGCACTTGCAGTAACTAAAAGTTCTCACAGTCAAGTCTGCTTTCAACACAGAGAAGACTGCTGCCTGATTCAGAAGAGGATAAACCTGGATTGCTTATTTTTCTGCACAAGTAGATGTTTGTATAATCACTGATCTGGGGACACTGATATAGTTCTGGCATCTTTGTTTCTTCTTTCATCTTTCTCCATTTTTTTTTTTTTTAATGAATAGTTGAAGGGCAAAAACTTCATTTAATCAATAAAACATAGAGAAAGATGGTATACAACTTGATGTGCCTTAGCAAAAGATTCACTTAATCATAGGAAAAACCAAAACCTTTGTCCAGAATATCATAGAACTGTAGTCCTGCATTAGCAGTCTCTGATAGCTCTGGTGAATTTTTAGAGGTAGATTTGAGAGTGAATGAGTACGACTGGTGTGAAATGAAGTGTCATTAGTGATGCCTTTTTCTCGTGAACATTATCCCGCAACAGGGTTGTTGTGCATTGACTAATGTGCTAATGTCTTAACTTTCTTTGGTTTCAGGTTCCAGCAGGGTGACTACCACATTGATGTGTGCATTAACGACTACCTGGATGTATTCTGCCCTCACTATGAAGATTCGGTGCCAGAAGATAAGACCGAACGCTATGTTCTGTACATGGTGAACTTTGATGGCTACAGCTCCTGTGATCACATTTCCAAAGGGTTCAAGAGGTGGGAGTGCAATCGGCCACACTCTCCGAATGGACCGTTGAAGTTCTCAGAAAAATTCCAACTCTTCACACCCTTCTCACTCGGATTTGAGTTCAGGCCAGGCCGGGAGTATTTCTACATCTGTGAGTATAGGAGATTTACCATTGTTGCTTAGCAGGTGCAAGAAACGCAGCTAGTTTTTCACCTATACTCTGTGGAAATGCAGAGGGCCAAACTGTGTATAATGCAGATGTTTTGCAGCGAATGCAGGCTTAAGTATCCCCAGATATATTATCTAGGAATCTCGCTTGTGGAAATGAGATTGAATCACAGCTTCTTTTCTCACATGAAATAGCATGTCAGCCTGTTCACTGAACTGTGGCTAACTTTTAAAGCACAATGTGCTGCTACATTTAGTGCACTATGCTGAAGTGGAGGAGCAGGCAAGAAAGGAAGGGTGGAAGCTTAACCCATGTATGTGTAAAAATAATTAATTCTTTATGTGTGTAATACCTGGATTACTGTTTAGATTAAGTATTCTTTTCTTTGTAATGTTTATCATCCCTGAGAAGTAAGGTCTGTCTTGCTTGTGAGCAATATAGCTGCTGATTGTAGCCAGCTATTTCGTAGCCCAGGAGTATTTGAAGTGGTGACTTCTGAAGGCAAGCCTCTCTAGCACCAAACCTCACCTGTGGTTTCAGTCAACTCCCAGCCTGTGCAAGGCACTGGGAACGCTGGGAACCCACCTGGCATGGGAAAGCAGTTGAGGACCTTCAAGCCCCAGGGGTGAGCTGAGTGGTGCCCTGCAGTTACCACTGCTGCAGCTATCATATTTGATTGATCCCCCACCTAAGACCTTGTTTCCACAATTTGTTTGATACCTAAATCTTCCACTTGTTAATAAGCTTTGACTGTTCCAGCAACACTTTTTGTAGGTTTTAGTGTTCAGATAGAGGTTTGAAAGCTGTAGATCATAGTAGGTACCAATAAGTACTGCTCTCATATGTGGTGTTGGCCTTTCTACAGTGGAACACAACTTCTATCTTATTTCACCAGGGAAACTGAGTATGTATGATCCCTGTTTTTCAGCCTCATTTGTTCAGCTCTGAGATTGTTCTTCTCCCTTTCTAACTCTACTGAGAAATGTATTCCTGGTGGAATTCTCTCCCTTTTCTCCCAGCAAATCAAATCCTCTAATAAGTAGCAATTCAGCATCAAAAAAACAGTGAATTATTCTTGTTCTGAAGCACAGTAATAATAATGATAACAGCAAACAGTAATATTGCTTACAGTTTAAAATATTTACATATTTAAAAAAATTAAAATTTTAATTTTAAAATTATTAATTTTTTTAATAATGTTTAATATGAGGTGGATGATATTATGAGGATAGTGTTTAGGATAAATAAATTTGTATTGTGCGTGCCTGGTCTTTCTCATGTCACTCACAAAAAACATTCCCGTTAACGTAAGCAGGAGTTTCAGGTTACTCAAAACCCTGATACTAGACTCCCTGTGATACTGTATTTTTATGTGTTTATTTGTTTGTTTTTAATTCAGTTCCTGATCATCATCATTGAAACAGTCATACTTAATCTAAGGAATGAAATGTCTTTACCATGGTTTAGCACAAGGATGACGCCAGTATCTACTAACATAAGAGAAGTAATAATAAATATACAAATATTGATAGAAATGTGGGGGGAAAGATGGGAAATCTCAACTTGGTCTATCTAGCTAATAGATTGATTGTTAAGATAGACAAAACCCATTGAATTCTCAAGCAAGATATTATAATTCAAATACACCCAGGGCACTTACGCCTAGTTTTCCTCATTTCTGGTTAAATTCAATATTTCCCTAAAAATCATTATGCATATTCTCTAATGTTCATTTAACTGACTCATTTAACTGTCAAGGGTTCCCTTCAAAATAATTTTCTAAAATGGTTTAAAATATGAAGAGCTTTATGATATTCAACTGAGTTTAGATTTAGTTATTTTTTAATGAAGGATAAAACAGCAAAAAAATTAGCAGCAAAGAGATACTTGCTTACTAGTATTTTATTGTCCTGGTAGTCATTGAAATTAATTAGTAGCCACATTTCCAAAACATGGAAGCATTTTTTAAGTTGTCAGCCTTTGGACTGCTGAGGATAACACTGATGATACAGCAGTTATAGGGAACAGAAAAGCATTAGAAGCAAAGTTTTTCTAGGCAGAGTTGTCATGCTGGTACGTTTTTCTCCTGTCTGTGCCGAAGAAACAAGATGGTGAAACATTGTTCCTTATTTTTTTATAATTGTCAGCAGGCTGTAGTGCAGGCTGCAGAGACTGCCTTAACTACCTCCCTGTATTTGCATGATAAGGAAATCGCCAATGAAGTTTCTTTCCTCAGCGTGTCTTAAACTTTTGCCCTCTCTGCTGGAGAAAGGGAAGGCTCACCATATAACCTGCTGTGTTCTGTTAAAGGATACAAAAAAGCCATGTAGCCTAGACCTGTGGGAAGACAAAGTATTAAGTGGTTAGTTAGGTTTTTTTCTTAATTATTGTCTGTTTGGTGTTTTCTGAGTCTTAGAACTTTACTTTTTAAAGTAGCATGTCTCTATTTTCCATTCTTTCCAGGAAATGCAATAATTCAAAAACAATGTCAGACTCTTTTCTGAACTGTTGGTTTCTGAAAATGCCACTTTCCTTTCTTAAGCCATACTTTCATGTATTGCATATATATGAACTTGAATCTCACTTCTTTGCATAGTTATTCCACGAAAATACAGTGCCAGAAAAATCTGGCTTTCTGATTTCAAATTCGTATTGAAGAAGTGAATTGCAGACATGCAATCAACAAGTACTGATCAAGTTTATTTTTGATAGAAGAAGAAAAGTTTATGAAATGTTCAGAGTGAAAATAATTTTTATTTAATTAGGTAGTGTGTAGTGGGGGAAAGTAAATAATAAATTGTGACCAGAAGTCTCAGTTTTTTCATAGTTCTTAACATGCAGTCACCTGAGATTATTGTATGTTGGCCTGAGAACAGACAAAAAAGTACTACTGTAGCAGGTGTCACTAAAATATATTAAAAGTGGAAAGTAAACACTTAGTGATGTAAATGTGATTTTCATGCCCATTGGTATGGAAAGAAGTTTGAGTTTGAAAGATATGTTAAGAGGTGTTACTGTGCAAGGGCAGATGAACTCAAAAGGAAACAAGGGTAAAAAAGATAATGAAGTGTATGATATTATATAATTAAAAGTGAGGGTATTGCTTTCATTTTCATAACTTAATTATAGGCATTTTATTTTTTTTAAGGTAGTATATATGGAATAAAATATCAGTAATAGCTTGGCAATTACACAATCAGAGCTAATAAAACAAAAAGATGAAGACACATATGTAACCAGACTAGTACTGATTAATACAGAATTTTGACAGCAGTTTCCAAACCAAGTTCCTCTTCTGATTGAAGTTCGCACTGTTCTTTCTTTGAGAGTAATGTCTCTCAGAGTGTTAGAAGCTGTACTAATATTAAGCTGTAGCATTTAATTCCTTTTTGACACCAGCCCAGTTATTCCATCACAGAATTCAGTATTTAACACATTTTCTTTCTTCACAAATCTATGCTATTTTTATTATCTGATGCTCCAAGTTTTTACATGTATTGTTTACTTACTAATTTGATCATTGTGACTTTTGTCAATTATATATACATACACACTTTTCATAGAGAGACCAGATGTCTTTGTTGGTCTTTAGTCCTGCTGCCACAAGATTTTGAAGGATTTTGCTAGCTGTTAGCATGCTTTACATGCAACTTACCTAAACGCACCTTATGTGGTTCTTTCCCCATACTTTCTGTGGAATACAGCTCCTTTCAACTTTTAACAATCTTGTTGTCTTATCTGTTGTTTTTATTGTTGTTGCTGTTGTTTTTTTAAATCTTTTTAGTTAGTGTTTCTTTTTAGTTTTATGTCATTTATTTTTATGAAGCTTTTGATTGCTGGTTCAGGAAGCATTTGTTGTAATGATGTGCTCCTGATCACAACATGATAGCATGCTCATATGATTTGAATTTAATTATGGATATAAACCTTTTTAAATAGACCTTAAACTTGTGATTAAATCAAGAAATTGAATTTGTGAGGTTTTCGTTAGAGTTTTAAATACAGGGGTTTTATTTGTTGTTGTTGTTTTCTTTTAATCCAGCTTTCCTGTATTCCTTTTCCCCAGAGATACATTTCTGGGAAAAACTGTTTTTAATTTGATCCTTGATTTTCTTAAAATTTGCCTTTGTTCACCATTGTCTTTGTTCCTCTGAATTAGTTTCTTATTATCCTGAAATTTCTGACTCATCTCCCCGGAGGGCTTTTATTCAAATGACATTCCACATTGATGGTCTCTGCTTCTTCTTGGGAAGAGAATTCTCAGAATTTCAAATATAAAATTGTGCATCTTCTGTTCCATCTCTGTAACTGGAAGGTGTCCCCACTGTGGGACTGTTTGAGTCCTCATTTTTCACCAGTGTCTGCCTGGTAGCTGGACCATCTCACTACAACCACCTGCATACCTCTGGTAGCTTCTGTGACTCAGAAGATATGAAAGATAAAGGTGTAGCAAAGAAGAGTGTTTATTATACCTCCAGTTCTCTCTGTGTTGTTTCTGCCTTTTAGCTGAGTAGCTCTTTAATGGTAATAAGGCTTTTGGTTGAGCTTTTGGTGAGGCAGCAGCAGTGTCTTACATTCAGCTTTCTCTCTTCTGTCATGTCTGGAGAGTATGTTTAGTGTTTATTTGCCTTTTGTTTCAAAGCTAATTATTTCAGAGCTTATTTTAAAGTTCCTACTATTACGTTGCATAACTTCCGTTCTCTGCATCTGATATGTTTTTGGTACATACAGGATCTGTACTGACATATTTTCTCTAGGTGGCACCAACTGAATTCCTGAAGAGGGAGAAGAGCATGAAACTGTCACTGCTTGGTGGTGGTGGTGGTTGTGGTAGGGATTTTTGGTTATTAAAAATAATTATGTACAAAGTTTAGAAGTCTACTTCAAAGTGAGGAATTTTATGTATGCTTAATGCATACCAGGAGTTAGCAAAGGAAAGGCACTGACCACTTTTAATAAAAATTAACATACTTCTTAAAACTTTCTGTGACTAGGAACATGGAATAGCTTCTGATTGGCGTCATAGCAAACTCTACGCTACAAAATGCTATTTTTCTACACTGTCACCACCATTAGCTGTGCATTTTCACCAGCGATGAACCAGCGAGAGCTTGCGTGCTACACTCAAGAATTATCATCAGCAGAGTTGACCCTGTGTCACCACTGCTGAAATGCACCATCCACGACTTCGCTCTGCGCACATCCACTCTTTGATCTCCATAGACACTCAGCAAGCATTAGTGAACATCAGTGGAAATTTTTCCACAGGGAGGAATTCATTATTCTCCCTTGTTTCATATACACTTCCATATCAGACGCCATCTTGTCAGACTGCCTCTCTGCTGCCAACCGTCACACAGCAACAAAACGTAATAGAATATTGGTGGGAAGGTTTCAACTCTAGTGCCATACCACCAAACATCTGTCAATGATGTCATAAACCAACAGAATAAAATAGGAGGCGCTACTTTTTGAGCCGCTCTTGTAATTGTTAGATTGTGGATTTCCAGTGCAAGTTATCTTTATGCAGTCTTTGGCTAAACCTCTTCTTGAGTTCTTGAGCAATGCCCATGGACAAAACTTGTCTATCTATACTTAAAAACAGGTTATTTTGCTTTTCAGTTGAGTACAGTCTGGAAAGGTAGCAGTTAATTGTAAGAAAAAGTACCAAATTGTTAGGGATGGTGTGGGCTCAGGATATGATTATTGTGTGAGGTTTTTTTTGGTTGGGTTTTTCTGTTGGTAGGGATGTTTTCTGTTTGTTGTATTTGTTGGTGGTGGTTTTTAGTTTTATTTTTGTTTGTTATTGCTGTCTTCCCTCATGTCAATAATATATAGAATATTAGAAGCTTGGTTTGGGATGTTCATTTTCTCTTTGAATCTGTAATTCCTAGCACTCAGAGTCCAAAATTTGGCTTTGGGCAAGGTTTGGACTTCAGTATTAGAAAGTACTGATTTGTGTCAGCTCTAGTGAAATGAGTAGAGCAGATTTATGGCGGGTCTTGGCATGCTGTACTCAGCTTATATTGGAGGCAGCAGAGTCACTATAGTTACTCCCTAGGCTTAACTTTTATTAAAAATTGTTTCTACCAGTGGCAGTGGTTGGCTTAAGTAGCAGATATTTTGCTTTCAGTGTGAAAACCGGATTTGCCTTTCAGTGAGTGTCTTCAGTTCCACAGGTGTTAGTTAATGTGGGTACTGCTGGTCTTTGCATTTTTCATTTCTTTTTGAACACTCAAGGTCTGAAGATCCCTTCTGGAACTCTCCCTCTAAACATCCAATTTTGCACCAAAAGCTAATAAATGAAGGTTAACTAAAGAATGTTGTTCAGGAATGCTGAAGGATTTACAAACATTTTTAATGTGTTAATTGCGCTTTTCTTTTGGGGGAAATGTTGTTTATTGTGAGGCCCTTCATTAACCTTTCAATCAAGATCTGATCAGTGTAAACACTGATTCTATTTTGACAGCAGTGGGCTCAGATATGCCACTCTACTATGAATCCTGCTTTGATAGTTGCTTTACCAGAATCACTCAAGATGTTCTGAATGAAATCAAAGCAATTGAAAGGGTTTGATAAATGTGTACTTTAAAAAATATTTTTGTGTGATAACATTAGACAGACAAGGAAGGTGACCTTAAAGGGGGAATTCATGCTTAGCCTAGTGTGTAGATTAAAGGACTGGCTTCTTTTAGAAAGCATCAGAAGAATTAAGTGCTGGTCCTGTTAAAAAGAAAGCAGAAACAATCGCTAGAGTCTAATAGATTTTGACGTTGGTAGTGTTGTTAAAATCCTCAAAGGGAGCGTTAAAAGCTGTTGAATAATTTGAGACTCGGGAGAAATCCATATAGGAAAATGAATAAAGAACTTGTGGAGGTGCTGGTCTCTATTGTTTGAATTTTTCAAAGGCAATAAATGTCTTTCAGATAACGAGTTGAAAGAAGATGATTTGGATTCAAGTTCTTCAAAAATCCAAGTGCCATTAAGAACATGATAGCAGCATAAATATAATAGGAGGGGAGAATACATTTGTATCCTCTGTATCGTGGATTTGTAAATTTGAAAGCTGTCTTATGGGCATACATACTTTATAAGGTCTTAACCTCTGCGTGAAGACAAGTAACATAGTGGACATTAGAAGAATGAGGGAATGCATCCAGCCAGAAGGGGTGAGGGGCAAGTTTTTTATTCCCTTGTCCTTTTTTTTAATCTAATTTGCTGGAAGAGAATCAGTTCATTTTGTAGGAAAATAAAAGCATTTATTGGACGTAGATATGTGATTATCAAATCACAAAGGTCTGAAAAGACCTCATACGAAAGATCTCCAAGGAGCATTAAGAACTTGATAAGGATCTACGTGACTCATCTACCTGAGAGGAAATGGTGACTAAATGTTTCATTCTGATGTCTATGGATTAGACTAGTTTTCAACATGTGCAGTTCTTGTAAAAATCCCACTGCACCTTCCTGTCTAGTATGCAAGTCCAGAGTTCTGCTAGGAGTACAACTGAGTGAACTGCACACAGCCCTTTCAATCTTTTGTGCAGATGGACTGTTCATCATTTCTTCCTTTAAATCAGTTTTGATGTTCAACAGCTATGAATTCACGTCTCAGAGGTGGCTGCACTTCAGTGGTAGGTGAGGCTCTTTTGCAGTGGTACTTCACTACTATGTTACGAGATTAATAAGGTGAAGCATGTAGATTCCTTGGATGAAAGAACTCACAGAAGTGGAGAGTTATTAATTATTATCTGAAGACTTATAACTCTGTAACTGTTCTAATTTGATTTCTGAGCAAACTGAAACCTGTTTAATGAGCTGTTGTATTGGAAGTATGCATTTTGTTACATGGAGCGGATGCCAGCAGAAATGGAAATAACGTACCAGTGACATTTGGAATAACAGTGTTGTACTTCATTGCCTCCATGTCATCAGCATGTTAGTCTTCCTGTTCCTCAGACTAACTCACCAAGGCAGCACTTTATCTGCTCGCACAGTCTCTGTCATGATACAGATTGAGTATATGATGTCTGCAATTGGTAGACCAAAACAAAGTTCCGTCACTGAACAAATGCTTGAGCATTCTGAACAATTGGCTGATGTCTCTGTTTCATAAGTATTCAACAGTGAACTCCATATTTTCATAAATACTTAGATTTAAAAAAAAAAAATTTGTTTCTAAAACTACTTATCGCTCTGAAAGTAGTGGAAGCTATGAAATGGGAGAATAATGTGGAATTCTCTCTCTTTTTTTTTTTTTTCCTATTTAATTCCTCGTAATAAAAACTTTTCAGACAAGGTGGGCATGCTTCTAAGCTCAGAATGACCACAAGCTGTTAAAACTGTCATGTCCCAAGATGCATAGCAAGTCAACATAAACTACATAGAATAAGAAACAGAGTATTTAAAATATTATATTAAAAATATTATATTAAAATTGTATTAAAATATTATATTAAAATATAACAGAGTATTTAAACAGAGTATTCAGAAATGCTCAGAGTTGCTATATTCTTAAAAAACAATAATAATAATAAAATAAAATCAGAAAAGTTTTTTCTTTTCAGACTTCGAAATGTTTCCTCTTTCCCTCAGGACAGTAGTAGGTCATCCTGAGATCTATATAGTTCACCAAATGAGATTTTTACTGCCTCTGAAATCTCCCTGGCTTCCCCTTTACATCACGGATATTTAATATTTAAAGAATTAAGTAGTATAACCAGCTAGATACAGCACTGCTTTAGGGAATTAAGAATGGCTTGAAGGTGTATCAGAATCTCATTCTGCCATATCTCTATGCACAAAAGTAACCAAGCTCCTGATGATGGATATGGGGAATAACGTTACTGTTGCTGATCTTCTGGGGGTGAAATGATCTTAATTATTTGAAGGGTAATCATAATGGCAGTATATTAATCAATTTAAAGAGCCCTGACAATTCAGTCCTAATGGTGCTCAGAATATGTTCAGGGAAAAATTCACCAGAATGGCTTAACTTACATTAAGTTTTAAGATTCTAGATGGAGATACTGTGAAGTTAGCAGCTTGCATTTCCTCTTACATGTTTTTTGGACAAATCTGTTTTTAGTAACATTGGATCTTCTTCCTATATTGAGATGCCTATGTCATTAAAAAGTACATGAGGATTACTCTCACATAATATAGCATTTTGTTGGAAATGTTTAACTATGAACTGTGCAGCTCTACTATTTCATACCATACAGCTCTGTATTGAGAATGAAGTCAGGATCCCTAGCAGGAGCTGCAGTAGGGCTTGCTATCTGTAGATACCTGAATGTATTTGTGCTGGAGAGAACTTAAGCAGAAATACAGCAGCCTCAGGCTAAAAAAGACATTATGTCATTCTTAGTGTCCCGGGGACTGTGAGAGAATACAGCCTCTTCTCTTGAAGAGGGCTTAGCATTAATATCTCTTTGCTTCTGGCTGGAGATGCACAAAAAAGTCATGAACTTGTTTTTCCCCAGATCTTTCTCAGGTATAAGATTCTTGGAGTTATATATGCACCTTTTATCAGTGCTTCATGGAGGTGTGATCTGACTTAGGTTCTTTCTGCAAACAACTTCAAGATTGAAGGGAGAAGTCATGTAGTGAAAGCTCCACTGATCCCTCAGCAAGGTAGAAAATATATTTGTTCCTCAGAGAGAAATGCAGAAGCAAAGCACAGATTTATTCACAAATAAACAAGCTATGCTCCAGTGGAAATCATGACAGTAGTTCAAATGTAAGCTTGGTAGCAACTGCTTAGCAATTTCTTTTATTTTATTTTGCAAGATATTTCACAAGATATTTAATTTGTTACGTTAGCACTGGAATACAAATTACAGTATTATTGGAATTATATGCGAATCATCATATAAGAACACATGTAAGTAGATTTGTAAGAAAAAAAATACTAGTACCTTGACTGCTTGTCTGAAAGTTCTAAACATCAATATGATTTATGTTGCACCATTCATAGTACTGTAGCTTCTATCTCAGTCAAACTGGAGCAATCTGCGTACTCACAACACTGCCTCTGAAGAGCATGGTGTCTACGTGGTGAGTACTTAACAGTCTGCTGCAGAGTGCACACCAACCAGCCCATGCTCTTTGCTGCAGTACTGAGTTTCAAACGGAAAACTTGCTGCAGCGTTTAAAAACATGCTGATGGCTAAGCAGTAGACAGAGAGCTGCCTCACAGACTCACAGTCTACTGCAACCAGCTCCCGTGTCTTTAGAAAATGTACCATTTCCAACTTACAGTGAGGGGGCTTTAGGTAGCTTTCACTGTTGACCCTTTTCTCCCAGCCCAAGCAGAGTGGTTAGAAATGATTGCCAGAGATAGGGTTCCTCATCTGTAGCGCTGCACCTGTGGTAGCTTTGCTGAGAATGTGCAGCCTCCAACAGCATTCTGTTCACAGCCGCACTTGAAATACTCAGTGGCAGCTCAAGCAAAACTGTGTAAATTAGTCACTGTCACGTTTAGGCATTAAAAGTGGAATTAGTAATTTATATTAATCACAAATGTTTCTGCAGATTTTATTAACAAGCAGATTGGCTGCCAAAGTGCTCTCTGGAAGACATTTTTTTTCCCCTTACTGCTATGCAGAACAAAACAGTTATTATGGGCATTTAGATAAAGATTAACGGTTTCAGCAATTCATTTGAGGAAAATCGTATTTTGCTATACATTCCACTTCAGCACAGACCGTCACTGCCAGCATGATTTGTTGCCTGCTTGATAAAATTATACAGTGGAGACACAAGACACAAGACGGTGTAATTCATTTTAAAAGTAAAAACAGGTTAATCAACAAAGCTGAATGAGGTTAAAAAATAAACCAGACACACATCTCTTAATTTTTTGGCAAGTCCAAATATCTGAAATGAGAAATGAGATGGCCATCATACTTCATTCTGGCACTTTTTAGTCCATTCTGTCTTCATATTTCCTTCTTTCTTTACCTACACTGTGCCTCTAATTTCTTCAGGATAGCTTCATGTGCCCTGTCTAGATTTCCAAGGAAGAGTAGTCTAAGTGACCATTTAATATTCTGTATATATGCAAGTAGTCCTGTGGAACACTGTATGAGCAGTCCCTGAACTCAGTACAGGGTGTGAAGAAATGACTAGAATGATAAGAAAGAGGTCAAACTGAATATTGCAAGTTTAAAAGAAATGAAGGGCAAACTGCCAGCATGACCTTCGCTCTTCCACATGTTCTACACAGACAAAATCAATTTCCTAGCGTACTGCTTTTTGAGCTTATCATATTCCAAGGAACTAAAGAACAGACGTGCTGTATTTTATTCTGTTATGACCTGTTTTGTTTTTTCTTCCACTTTTACATTTTAAGATGATAGAAAATGAGGGAAATCAAAACACAAGTTTGTTACAAAGAAGACAAACAAGGGCTGAAGGAGGAAAAACCTCATTACAGAGAGATTAGAAAATTAATTGATTGGTGGCTTTGACAGTTCCCATTGGATGTCTAAGGATCCTGTAAAAAGGTAGTATAGTCTCAGACATAACATTTCTTCCTATTATTTCTTTCTCATGGATAGAGGCTCCTCTGAAGCATCATTAGGTTCCAATTATTTTCAGTGAAATATTTCACAAGAAAAGGGCATGATAAAATCAGTAGAGGTAGTGTTGCTCTCTGGAGATTCTTACTATGGCTATTACTCCAACAGTAATAGAGGTAGCTTCTCTTTTGAATCAAACTTGGAAGGTTTTGGCAGGGTTGATTTTTATCTCATTGCGGTTTTGGAACTCCTGTGACAATGAATTTAAAGCGCTCCCTTCTTCCCTCAAAATTAGCATGGGGGGGCTGATGCATTCTGTGGGGTCTGAGGACTTGATCAGGTCCGTGGCTTAATATAAATGTGTACAAAACTTGCAGTGAATTTATTCTGTGAAGAATCTATTGCTAATTTTATTTTCCTAGGTCCTAGTGTTTGTGTAGAAGACTCTTCGTTCAAGAAAACCAAAGTGTTTGCAGCAGTGTTTACTTTTCCACTTACTGACCTTTTTTTCCTGTACTTCTCATGTATTTCTTCAGCAACTGTACCTATGTGGGATGCATGCTTTTATATGTACACACATACACAGATCATATATACAAACAATAATACAAAAAAGTTCTATTACTTCTATAAAAAGTAATACTTTTATGTTAAAAGCTCTAGCTATTGAGCTAAAAAAAAAAACAAACTAATTTTGTCAGTTTAAAGCATAAATAATTTTAGCTTTGCCGTAAAATCAATTTTTTACATACAAAATGCCAGTGAAGTACCTCCTGTGCATAGTATTACACTCAGTAGATTATCATTCTCTTCAATGGGCTGAGTTTTCCTATTGTTCTTTCTTGTCCTCTGTGGACATAATCATGCTACTAGCACTGCATGTGTCTCCCTCTTCATAAAATGAAAATGTGGTTAAATACAAATTCTTTTTTAGTTGAGAGAGATGATTATTTGCCATGCTGTTCAGGGTAGAGATGCAACTGTTGTCCCTTTACTTTCCCCTCCCTGCTGTGCACGGTTCCTCTATTTTCTGTTAAATGGATGTGCATTAGAGGATTTACATTCCCACTGAAATTTTAACTGTTAAAGAAAATGGCAGAACGAGCCATTCTTCGCAAATGTGCTCCAGATTTCATGTGGAAATATGCAAGCTTTTTAGAAAAGAAGCATTTTGGTTTGCAACCAAAATCCTTTGGATGCAAAATACTCTTACGAAATGTTCATTTTCAATGGAGTTTTTCCAAACTATATGTCATCCCATATTATTGTTGCCTTCTTCATGGAGTGAGGATAATGCCTTTTCAAGTAGCTTTGCAGTTACCTGGCACCTAATTCTGTGGAATGGTCCATACTTGTTTTGAGTCTGCTGTGAACTCTCAGACAGTTGAACTTCTATCTGCCCTGCCAAAACTCATTGATGCTTCTCATAAAAAAAGAACACCGTTGTTGCTATCCAAATTATTGAGTATCTTACAGGTTTTACAGAGATGTACCACTTCTACTGTTCATATATTCCACAAAGTGCCTGTGTACATCACTTTGTATGGTGTGCTAATATATACGTGTAAATCTGTACTGCACCCCACAAATACAAGGTGAAATTAAAAGCAAGCATACATTGTGTAAAGAAGTCTGCATTATAAACCATGCACAAATAAAAGAGTAACAGAAAGTCCCATGACATTGGCCTAGCTTCTGCAACTGAACGTTAGGCTGAAGAAGAAAGATACTAAAATAGTAATTTTCTGTGAGGGTTGAAAAAGAATAGTAAAAGTAACTTCTTTTCCTTTGCTATTTCTTTAAAAAAAAACAAAAAAAAAAAACAAAAAAAAAAAAAAACCAACTAATAATAATAAAAAGTTGTTGGTTTTTTTTTTTACATATTGATGTTTTTGTTTCAGATTAGAAATGTTAAGTGGAGACTGTGCATACATTGAATGCTGAAATGGATTCATTTGGCTTACTTTAACTGGACTTTCAAAAAAAAATCTGCCAGCTGTATACACAGATTACTTGATCATTGTGATATTTTTTGACATAAACCTCTGTGAAAGTGACATCTATTTCAATGCATCTGTGTTTGAATTGAACTTTTTATAGGCTTTAAGGGACTGTCCTGAAGTACACCTGAACATACACATTTTCAGAAATGAAAAAAAAAAAGCCTAAAGACAGAGTAGAAACAATATATGTAATTTGCTCTGTGAAAATTGCACATATTTCTTCAATCCTATTCTGCCTTGATCCCAGTCCAAAAGGAGGTAAAATAAACAGGTTGTGTATTACTGGCCATATGTCAGAAGTGCTTAGCATTCCCAATTAGAGTCATAATTTTAGAAGTACTTAGCTGTCACTTAGGTATCCAAATAGTTGGCTAGATTTCTAAAATGCCTTGCAGATGAAGCACTGAGTTCTCTGGAATGTGTATTTTCTGTTGTGAATTGTAACACCTTGAAATCCCGTCAGTTGGCTTTTTTGAATTCTGTGTTCTAGTAGTTTCCTTTCCTTTTTCCTTTTCCTTTTCCTTTTCCTTTTCCTTTTCCTTTTCCTTTTCCTTTCCCTTTCCCTTTCCCTTTCCCTTTCCCTTTCCCTTTCCCTTTCCCTTTCCCTTTCCCTTTCCCTTTCCCTTTCCCTTCCCTTCCCTTCCTTTCCCTTCCTTTCCCTTCCTTTCCCCTTCTTTTTTCACTTCCCTTCCCCTCTGTTCTCCTCTCTTTCTCTCTCTCTCTCTTTTCTGTTTTTTTTTTTTTTTATTGTTGTTTTTATGTGCAAATGGAAAATTCTAATCAACATAAACCCCATTTCTCATCTACCATACTCGTGAGCTAAGATTGTCTGGTATTGTTACCTATTCCCTCCTTTTAAAGCAAAGAGCAACTGTTAGCTTAGAAACACATTAAAAGAGTGATTGTAGTGTTGATGTCAATGAAAACTGACTTGAAAGTGCCAGGTTTCTCTTATATTTAACTATTGCTTTAAAAAGCTATATCTAAAGAGCAAGGGTATCTCTCTAGACAGGTAATGCTTTAATTGAGCAGAAGCAGTCTCAATGGGGAGATAAATAAGAGGGATTTCTGGAGTACTGGACTATCTTGGCTTTTTATTGGGTGACGTTGTGCTCCTCAGAGGTGATGAGAGCAGAACCTCTGCTCTCCCTTGGGCTGCATCAGCTGTTGTTGAAACCAATAGATGTACATACAGACTCTACTCTTTTGCAACAAAGAGAAGCAGGAACATCTAGAGTATCTGTCACATCTCTTACTATCAGAATAATAGCAGCTGTTGGGTCTGGGCTGCTCTCCCTTGCTACAGTGCTATTCAACAGTTTAGTGGTGGTCTTTCCTGTCATATATTCCTGTTTTCTCATATGTTATGTAGTGTATCCACACATTAAGCTGATGGCATTCATTTTTTCCTTTTTAATTTTTCTTTTTGTTTTTGCAAACTTACAGGTTGGTCTTTTATCAGCAGTCATGTTTGCAGAGTGAAAATTGTAAAGAAGTATCATTAAAGAAACATCTGAATCGTGAGCTGCTAATGAACGTGACCTGTGGATACAACCATATAAACCTCCTTTCTTCCCAAGAAAATGCACACAATTATTTTAATTCAAACTGGTGGAGACTTGTCTTTACACAAATCAGCACCTTTCATGTGGGAGGTGGCTCCCACGTGTCACTGCTTAGGTTTGGGCTGAAAGGCAGACCTAATGAAGGAGCTTTCCAGCCCTTGGTACAGCTGTGGCTCTTGCTCTCCCTGCTGTGCTGCATAGCACACTGGCCATTTGTTGGCAAGTTCATATTTCATACGGCAGGGAATTGAAATGATTGAACAGACAGGAGAAGAGTTTTATTTGCAGTAGCCTGGGTATCCCTAGACTCTGATTTGGCATAAAACATCTGCTTCATGATCTGTTTCAAGGCCAGTTCCCTTCCGCCAACAAAGGTTACGACTTCAGGCAAGCTGTGCCTTTGCTGGCAGGGGAAGATTTGCCTGAAGACTTCATTTAGTCAGAATCAAAGCATCCTGCCACAGAAATCCTTTTTTCAATTACTGTGGAGAAGGCAGCCAGACGGTAAATGTATTAACATATTAAATAGTAAGTAAAGGAGGCTGCTGACTTCTGCTGCATGGGTTTTTGTAAAAATTTGATTTAAGCAGTGTCTGTGTATATGTGTGCACGCATGGCCTGGAATAAACATCCACTGTTGTGGATTGATAGTTGAGATTGATACTGATTGAGACTATTGATAGTAAGAGATGTGACAGATACTCTAGATGTTCCTGCTTCTCTCTGCTGCAAAAGAGTGGAGTCTACATCTACTGGTTTCAACAACAGCTTATGCATATTTTCAATTTGCAGAGTTAATTGGTGTAATATTGATGCAGCTTCTGTTGAAGTCCTAGGAAATAGGCCGACAATGCAGTATTTCTGAATAAATTGATGCATTACATCTTCTTTGTATTCATGGTAGGGATTTTCTTTTTTTTTTTTTTTTTGTCTCCTACCAAAAGTCAATTTTTGAATGACTGATAAAGATTTTTTTTTCAGGAGTGTGATCTTGATCCATGCTGACACAATCTGAAAACAAATCCATGTTCCTTCTTGCAATAACAGAGTTAGCTTCAACCTTCATTAGAATGAGTAGCATATTTATCATCTTCATGTGCTTCACTGCCATTGATGCACAGTCTCCATAACATATGGCTATTTCTTCTTCTCAAAAAAAAAGAAGAAAAAAAATCCTTTCTCTAGCTTAGAAAAAAAAAAAAAAAGAAAAAAAAACGTGATTGAATATTTGCGTATCTCCAAGGAGCCATGCGGGTTAAACTCTGCATTCATCTTCTGCAGTTCTTAGGCCGCTTTTGGTTTAAGAATAAGAACTATTGCTTTTATGAAGTGCCTTTTTCTATAAAGTCAAAACCTCACAGCAGTGCACAGAAAGCCAGTGGTATAAAGGAGCTAAGTAGAGTCTTTAATAGAGAGAGCTAGGTTGTAAGTGTTTTTGTTCCTACAGAGTAGATAGATTTGGTTCCATCTGTTCCATATTCATAACAAAGAAGCTCACTTGCAGGAGGACTGACTTCCTGGGAGTAGCATGGTAATGATCTTTTCACCACAGATTGAAAGGATCTGAAAATGGTCACTTCAGCTCAGCAGAAAGCAGCCAGCACTGATAGTGCTTCAAGCCTGGTATATTTTCTGTTTCAAGATTCACGTTTTTTGTGAAAAAAGAAAAACAAAAACATAAACCTTGATCTCCCCCTCCTGCCCTCTGTGTCAGTCCTCCTGAGGAGTTCAGGGTGTTTTCTCAAACAAAAACGGAGTGACATGTTCCAAATACAGGGTCAGTTTTTTCTTTTCTCTCTCTTTTTTTTTTTTTTTTTAATCTTTGTTTTATAAGGCAGAAGTGAAAAATCATTTGCAGTCGGTCTGGTTTCTGTTTTCTGAACTTTTTTCATGATTTTGTCTTTTTCAGCAGGAAGGTTCTGTGAATGGGAAATATGAAGTCCACAAAATGTGTGCAAAAGTTCCTTGCTGTGTTTCGTAATTAGGATGCTCCAGTGCCAGCTTTGATTACACACCTCGTAGGCTTTCAAAAAAACATCCAGCTTGATCTAAGGAAAAAAAATGTTCTTGTCTCTGCAGGATATTTCAGAAGGGGAGAATAGAAAAATGTGGGAGTATACCACTAACACTCTGACTTGGCTAAAAAACAGATTATCCAGTGACCCCTAGAAGGTGAACTGCAAGTTCACAGACATCTTAAAAATTAACACAGAACGGGAAGGATCTTTCTTTGCTACTGGCTCTGTACAGCCCTGGAAAGAGAATACAGGATGGACACAGGATTGCTTTTGTCCTGGCTGGAAATCCAACAGGGTGCACTATGCCCCGCTGCCCGTGCTCACAGGCGTGCAGTGCCTGAGGCACAGGCAGGCTGTGGACACGTGTGTCAAACAGATTTGTTGATATCCCTCGATCCAAAAGCAAGGTGTTTGGTCTCAGACTGTTATTTTCTGTTACATTTTGCTGGGAGTTTTTTTGAACGCTGTTTCATTGCAGTAACTTAAGGAATAAATACCTGCATTTCCAGTGTCTCTTTTCCAAGCTAGAAAAAATGGGATTGTATCCAGGCTTCTGTGGAGCAATTCAGAACACTGACCCCACTTTTGCACAGATGCCAGAATTGCATCTAATGCAGATATTTCTGGCATGGGTTATCAAGAGACTGAGATACAAATATAAGCAGATCCCCCTGGTTACAGAAAATGGATAGGTTGTGCTCTTTACTAACAGGAGTGCTCTAGTGTGACCAGTCTTGAGGTATTTACTGATAGAGGTGTGGAAATACCACATTAGGCTCTTAAATGGAGCGGAGATGGATGCTGTGAGATTAAGAGTAGTTAATTTGATGGAGGTTTTGTCCACCTCTTTAAAGTGAAATAAGTATCAGAAAGAACGTGTCAACTAAATGGTCCCATGTTATCCCATATCTTTTCTATGCGTATTTATGGTCTTAGTTGAAGCTGCTCAAAAGTTGAGTTACAAGTTCTTAGCTGGTTAGCAAGTACAGAGTAGAGGAACAAGCTCGTGGTGAGGAGTTGCTGGATTAGATCAAAAACTGTTGCATGAAAAATGAGTCTAGAAATGAGCATGCATGAAAAATGAGACTAGAGTCTGCTTGGGAAGACCTAGTGTCAAACAAGGACTTTTCTGGAAGAGCAGTGGAGAAATGCTTCTGTTCTGAGAGTGCAAGTGTTGCAGCAGTCTGGAAAATAAAAGACAGTGAGGTACCTGTACTGCTCAACAGTCTGGAGGGCTACTCACTGCTTTTAGGAGCCAGTTTCCAAACCACATGGGGTTTTGAATCCCATTTATGGAAGAATGAACACATACATATCTAATTTTGAGTTCAGCTGGGAATGATCACTGGAAAAAGGGCTAAACATCCTGTGGTATTCATTAATTTAAGAAAAAAATAGCTCAGAAGGAAATGATTTGTGGCAGAGTAAAATGAAAAGCTAGCTGTCACATGGGCATTTTAAACTTTCCCACAGTCATAGCTCTGACACTCTACAGTCCTTTTCCAGTATAGGTAAGATGCTCTTTATTCCTGATGTGGAAGAAGCTTTCTTCGATGCGGCAGCAGCAACACTCACATAGATGGGCTTTTTCAAACACATATTTCAGAGCATGTGTGGGACCTGTGGCAATGAATGCCAACTAAATAAGTGAAAGAAGTTAAAAAGACAAATTCAGCTTAATGTGTTCTGGAGTTTTTTGAGGTGTATGTGGCAAGTCCAGAGGCTAAAGAAATATTTTTAAGGGCTAGCAGACAGTTTTCTTTCTCTTATGACAGAGTTCAGTAGTCCCCCTGTGTGATTTGAACAAAAAGGTAGTTCACCTGATAAAGATGAACTGTTCTTAATATAGTGCTTGCATCTTTTTTTAGCAGTCAGTCACAACCTTGAACCCAGTATAGTAGGTGTAACGAAGCAGAAGATCTCTGCCCTGAGAATATTTATTTGCCAAAAACAGGCTTGAGTTACACTGGACTATCATGTGCTTTACAAATGTGAACTTTTCTACTTAATATCTGTTTTTAATCCTGCTCAAATTTGGATTTATCTCTGTAAAAGCCAACTGTGCATATAAAGGCATTTTTGTGTGAAAGCTCTGCCAAGCTGTTGTTAGACCTTTGCCAACAGGAAAGGGCCATCAGAAAGATGTTGAGCAATGGTATTCTCTCTAAGCAGTGCATCTGCATAGTTTCAGACGTGCATGTGCATGTGCACTCAAACACGTTCAAACCTGCACTGTTCTCACTGTTCCTCTTCATTTTAAATAACAACAAAATACAGCCCACAGTCTGTGCTTTTTTTCCAAATTTCCCTTGAGCCTAAGGCAGCTTCTTATAGATGTCTTCCTTTATGCCTTTATGTCTGTCCCCACTTCCCCATCCACGAGAAAGACATAAACAGAGAATTTTCTTGCTTTGATTAGGTGAGTCAGCAGAAGTAACTTCATGTCCTTGTACTTGTCGCACTCCTAGCACAATACAGCATTCATAATTACTTCTTTATTTTTATAAACTGACAGAATTTACAAGCATAGGACGGGGAAGCTAGAAATGTTTCTAAATATTTTAAAGGTGCTGGCAAGCCCATGAAAATGAAATAGAATGGAATGCTCATCTCAGCTTTAATTATAGTGTCAGCAGCGGTAAAGCTAGACATGGGTAATATGAAGTCCATTAAAGTATATGAGGTTTAGTAACATGATACAATACCCACAAATTCCATGTGGGTGAACATGTTGCTTTAAAGATCAAAAAGAGGAGGTAATTACTAACAAGGCTATAATGTCTCTTCAAAGCATTTACTTACGTCTAGTTCTTAGAGATGGAAATTAGCAAAATGGATAGCCTGCTTGAAGAAAAACATTTTATTTCTAGTGATACCACGGGAAAATCAAAGCACGGAAGTGCCTAGGAAAAGTATGAGAGGGATATCTTTTTCTCTAAGTGCTCTATTTGATAGTATTAACTTGTTTTATTAGCAATTCACTCTCAGTACAGTCTTAATGTTGTACAATAACTGTATTTGTTTTTGTTAAGCCATTGAAAGCAATAATGAGATCCGAGGTTTTATTCTTTCATTCCAGTTGATAATAATGTTGGTTTATTGCAATAGAAAAGTATGACATCAGCTATCTATATTATGCTAGTGTGGAAATGCTAGCCCTTATTTTATTGTATGTAAACGAGTTTGCATTTACAAAAAGAGAAACTTTCTTATAGGAAAGGCCTGAAAATGTGCAAACAGTTACGGTCTATTCTTCAGCTCCCCTTCCTTATATTTCACAGGAGCTATGTGCAACTAAAAGTCCACTCAAAGCAGGATATGTCTTTCATTTGTTTCCAACTGAGGTTTGTTTGTTCTTTAATGAGGAGAAACATGGCGTTGGCAAGATAGATTCACTAGGAATCCCAGACTGCAGCTAAATAACAGCTTTGCCCCACTTCATAAACAAATGTAACTGTTCCTACTTTTATGGAGGGGGAAAAAAAAAAAAAAAGAAAGTCTTTGCAGGGCATTTCTGAGGTAGGTTTTTGTGCTGGTCCAGGGTTTTGTTCAGAGGAGAGGCTCAGACAGGTTCATGGGTTGTTTTGTTGGTTTTTTTTTTTTTTTTTCAGCTAAAATTTGTGCTTTGTTATTCTCCTGTTGTGAAGTCTGTAGTGTGCACCACATTGAGATGATTTTGTGTTTTCCTGAACTCAAGTGGACATATAGGGCAGATAATAGTATGACTAATAAACATTTGGACTGGATGCGGACTGCCTTGTCTGATCCCTAAGCATCTGCTCACCTCTGGTACCCTGGGTTGTGAAGGGCTGGGCCTTGGCCTCTCTGAAGTTCTACACTGAAAATTCTGACTCAAGTACATCAGCCAGGCCACCAAAAGAGAAGTCTTGTCATTAAATGTGGAGCAGCTAAGGGTACTTTTTGAGACATACATAGAGGGCTAGGCCATGCTAAGTCCCCTAAAAGAAAAAATGCTGGCTAGATTATTTAATTTATATTCGAATGTTAGTACCCACTTAATTAAACTGGAAATTCATGGTGTACACCTCTTTTCAAGCTGGATATGATGCCTGTTTTTTTTTGTTGTTGTTGTTGTTCTTTTTTTTTTTTTTTTTTGGTGGCTTTTATGTGAAATTTATTTTTGGTCTGTGCAGCCTTCAACCAGATAAATAAGCTGCAGTGGTTTATAAACTACAAGAAAAAATTATGTTCTTCTTGGCCAAGTGGTTGCAGTGGGACAGTTGATTCAGCATTAATAGCTAACACAGAAACTATGTATTACTTTCTTCTAAGAACTCACTAAAATAGCATTTATCTGACAAGTCATTTCCATTTGCTAGGCTACTTTTAGGGCATTTGAAATATATAGTCAATTATGTTATAAGCCATAATAACCCAGTATTTCTATAGCAGTGCAAATGTAGAGTGAATTAATCAAAAGATATTAAAAAATAAAAGGAATATTTCATGTTAGTTGTACATGTAGATTTTGCTGGGCCTTTTTCTCCATTACTGTACACTTTGGATTTTATGGTTTTTCATAAAATTCAGAACACCACTCCCTGCATGTGTGTGCATGTATCCATACACAGGTAAGAGTACAGAAACATGGTGTGATTACTTTTACCTTCACTTCATGTAGATGCAGTTGAGCAGGAGGAAAGGAGTAAACCAAAGTGTTCATTTATGTACCCTTGTAATACATTTGATTTCAAAACTTCATTTGCAAGCACTGGTATTGTAGTCCTTTTGCATCTGTTAAGCTGTAGGCAATAAGTGTATAAGTATTAGCTATGACCTTGTTTTGCTTATGCATTTATTTTATCGAGTAGGTAATTTTTCTTATTTTCTAATTGTTATTGGCAGTCTAGATAAGGTTTATTTCCAGGTGAGATTCACTCTCTGACAGCTTGAAATTTCTGAGTTTTAACATACTACATAATTTTTTTTCCTTTGATTTCATTTTATGATGGCTAAATACAGAGAGATGATAGGCAAAATGTTTGACAATATCGAATACTCAAATAAATGTGGTCATAGCTTACTTGTGAAATGTGTTTGATTGTTACATCTGCTGAATGAGTAATATTGAGGATACTCAATATTTAAATTTCCCCAGACTGAAGTCATGTTTACACTATCAGAACAAAGCTTTGCATGTATGTTGGAATGAAGAACAGGTAGGCAGAGAGACCCCTTTCTTAAGTTGAACTCATGGACTGGCGAACTCTGGGATTTCTATAGTGCTTCTATTTATCTGTTTTTGATTTTCAATTTTAACACTCAAAGGAAGAAGATCACCTGTAAATCCTTCCAGATAGCTTCTCTTTTAATTGATAAATTTTAAGTCCACTTTCCTGTCCATACATATGGGTCTGACTTTATGTATGCACACAAAGGAGTGTTTTATTGATTCATTAAATTCTAGCTGACTTTTTCAGTTGTACCGTTTATGCAAATTTGTAACTTTTTTTCAATCTACACAGTGAGAGGAATATTAATAACTAATTCTGCATTTACCTGGCTAATTTGCATACATTTGTGTTGTATGGTAAATCACATGAAAACCTACAGGGGAAAGGCTCAGCTCTTCTAACAACTAATAGGCTACTTTTTCTTTTCACTTGCACAAATTGAGAAATATTGCCTGCAGCAAACATAATAGAAAACTGCATTTTTAATGCTCTCACACATACTCATTTCTTTACAAAGAAAGGAGCAGATGACTGTTCTTAAAAATAAAACTTTCTAAAGCTGTGTAGCTGACACAGGATATTGAATGCTAAAACACTTCTAGTTGGTGGAATTATGATTTGTGGGTTATATAAGGTTACATGGATATTGGATTTGAATAATGGGGGTGGTATTGTGCCTTAAAGGGCTGGAGGCATATCACAGCTGTAAATGTTTTCTCCTGAGGAGTTTGTCTGTAGTACCAGACAAAGAGAGCAGAAGGGCTGCATAAACATGAGTTTCTGCTTTACGGCAGACAGCGTCCTGTCTGTGGGATTGTTGCAGGTTCTCTCTTCATGGTGATGACAAAAGCTGCGAGTGCAATCCTTTTGATAGGGCAGTCGGTGTTAAGTGTCTGGTCTGGCTGCATGCATATGGAATCTCTTTTAGTGAGCTGGGGAAAAGCTCAAAATTAATTCTCTGTCAATTTCACTGATATTTCTGTTTGGTGCTTGTGGTTTGGAAGCACATATCATTGCTAGGAATTTGTGTAGCACATAGATGATGCTGCTAGGAGTCCATTTGCAAGGAGCTGAAGAACGATCTCTGTGAGATCTCTTAGGTCGTCTCTACAAGCAGACCATCCCAGTTTATTGGCTGTCTTAGGAGAGAGTAGAATAAATAAAACATTCACTTAAGGAGAAACTGACAGAAATCACTTTCAAAAACAAGCTTTCAAAAATACAGAGAGAAATGAACAGGCTTATCTCCTCAGTTTTTCACAGGCACTGGTTTATAATCCTTCAAAGAACATTCCAAGTGAACTGGTAATTGAAACGTGAAAAACAAAATAGTGAGAGAAATTATACTCCTTTGCCAGCATAACCCCTGTACTAAAATGAAGGTGCCATCTGAGTGACTTAGATAAATGAAGCATTATTTGTACACTGAATGGTTCCAGTTTTGCTGTCTAATAGGGCCCACAGCGGGTTGTGGCTTGAATATTAAATATATTTGTAATGTTAAGTGAGGATTTGAATTGCACTCACGAATTAATTTTTTATATCAGCACTTGCATTTCACTAAAAGGTGCTATGTTATAATTAGAAAGCTAAGAATGAATGAGGAGACAAGCAGAGAAAACTGCTGATTGAATGTGAATATCAGTAAATAGGATGGTTAAGACACTTTTTATATGTGGCATCCAAGTAACTTGCTCTTCAGGTAGAAAGTGAGCCTTAGATTGGTGCCAGGCAAACTACCAGCTGTCTCAAGAAAGAAACTATTATTTGTGGCTTTTGTCATATGTCTAGCAGGTTCTGATAACCATGTTACTTTTAAAATTTTCATACTTTCTCTTTACTTTTTAATTAGCATACTTTGTTACAAAGTAACTTTTTTCAATCTACACAGTGAGAGGAATATTAATAACTAATTCTGATTCCTTTAAGGATATTATACAATTTGACATAACAATTTAACTGAAAATGTGAAAGGAAAAAAAAAAAACAATCAACACTTTTCTACGTATATTGCTTTTTTGTTTTCTGTCTGTGGGTCTCCAGTAGTTATTGAATAACTGCTAAGCCTTATTGGCCTGAGGAGGACTTATTTTTTATTTATATCTAATATATTAGTGTTGTACCATGTGTTTCGTAGCAGAAAACTGCTTGAGAGTGAGTGGGACGAAGGGAGGCAGATTTTTTTTTTTTTCCACATTTAAATATAGCTAACAAATACTGAAATATTTATGGTTTGGCTCTAGATGAGGCGGGAATAATTCTTCACTCTCTTTCCTTACAGGGTATAAAAATGGTAGCCAGTTCAGAGAAAAGAAATTTTCTTCTCTAATTACCATTTACTGCCATTTTCGGTTTCAGCTTGGCTCTAGTCCTATGTGCTGTAGTTCAGTCTATGTATTTTTTTTCTAGTTTAACTGATGAATGTAGAATTTTTATCGCAAAAATACAGAGATCATGACTTGAATTTCTTCCGAATCATGAAATTTTTATTCCGCAGGGCAGAGGGAGCGAAACATCATAGGAATTAGAATGTGATCATAGGAACTAGCAACACTGCAGAATTCTTGTTCTGATTTAGTCATTCTTACTGACACAAACTAAACTAGTCAGACCTTTCCAATTCTTCTATCATTCATCAAGAAAAGGGGATATAACCTCTTCTCCTAATAAGGGATCTTTTCTCAGAGGATTCTTTTTGTTGCACAGCAAAATTTCATTTGCCTTTTTTTTTTTTTTTTTTTTTTTTTTTTCTTCTCAGGAATTTCAATTTTTGAAAATGTTACTTGGGACGGTTTCCGTTAGCATGAGAGATTTCCTATTCTCAGAGCTGGCCTCTATTTTATAGCTAATATTGCCTTTAAAAGGGACAAATAGAAAAGCCTTATGCCAAAGCCTTAGAGGCTAGCCTGGTTTTGTGCAGAGAGGAGAATGAAATTTCCTTTTGTACAGGTGAAGAAAGGACATTTTCTTATAGCATAGCCAATTTCAATTGAATATAACAGGAGCAGTGTGAAGTTTACCTGGGAAGGAGCTTTAACAGACCCTAGAAGGCAAAGGGTGTTTCTCCTTTACAGCGTTCAGAAATATTTCACTCTTGCAAGTATGCAAGAGTTTTAGGGAATTTACTAGACTCCATTGCATTGAAAACCCATCATTCTTGGAAAATGAAACACATAAAACCACTGAACATTCGGCTAATACTAATAGGCCTGACCTTAGGTCTAGAAGTAAAGACTTGAATTTTTCAGTTTAAATTGATTCCTGAATTTTCATTTAAAGCATTTAAAGCATAGTTTTTTGAGATCCTAGCTACACCATTACTTTCTTTTTTTTCCACAAAAAAAATTTATATATATATATATATTTATTTTTTTTTATTAATATGCTAATATGTGTAGCTTATCCCTTCCTATGTGTTGTGTTGTTTTGGTCATTTGGTTTTCCACTAAAGTTGTTAATCAAAATGTTGGCCAGTAGGTCACCCTGATTGGGAGTTTTGTGCTCTTTAGCAAAAGTTTGTCATTAAAGGGACTTTTATGTAGAAGAATAGAACTTTACTTAAACTTGGGTTTAAGCTTCAAGGCGTTAGCTATGAAAAAACAGATTTAATGAGCACTTTTGGCTTTCCTTAGCAGAGTGCAAGTGTGATATGCCTAAAATTCAGAAGAAAATAAAAACATACTGAGCTTGTTGCTGAAAGAGGAAGAAAAAAACCCTAGCTGTTGGCAATATAAACTGGATGTCATAATCTAAGAGTCACGTTTTTCATAGGACAGTGGTGAAACTATTGCAAAATAAACAAAACAGGGAAGAGAACAGAGCAGTAATGACAAACTGGAATGTGTGAGGGAGCAGAATTGATGGCATTAGCAAACCTGACTCTACTCTGTGAGCGATACGTCTTATGGACTTACGGGAAATACTTGTAAGTCCGAACACTGTCAGTGTTTTTGTTTTAAGATGAAAAAGAGAAGGGAAGAAATAAAAAGGTACTGCAGTCACCCAGCTTGGCAAACAGGTCTTAAATTTCTCAGGAAGGCTGAAGAAGTTGCACTGTATCTCTTCATCATCTTGTTCTTGGTCACTGAGGCAGAGGTGAGAGCAGGACAAAATATCTCTTAGTTCTTTTTATCTTAATTATTATTCCCTGTGAAGGAGTAAAACACTGTGGCTGAAGAGGAATCTTTCTAGTTTTATTACTTACCATTTTTCATAAATCACTTAGAGTACATAATTTCCTAAGAGAAGAAAAAAGCACATTATCACACTTAACACTAAAAGTGCATCAGTTTTAAGGATGATTAATTAAATGCAGCTGATAGGTTTGCCGTAAGACTGCAGTTCCTGATACAGCACATTCTATGAAAAGCTATGTAAGGAATGGTAGAAGAAGGAAGTTTAAGCAGAAGGCAGATTTTGAAATTTTCTCCCAGAGAACATGGCTAATCATCAGGTCTTGTTTGCTCTTAAGTATGTACAAGTATTGCATACACATGTAAACTTTATATATATATATATATATATATATATATATAATAGGTAGACTATTATTTGATCCTAGCTATCATAGCTAGTCAGTGCTAATGCTGACAACATGTTCTAATAAACACCAGTGAGCCCAAACACGTTTATTTTGTGGATGTAAGTGGCAACATGTAAACATTAAAGTAAAAATGTGCCTTTGAATAAGTGTGGTTCCTGATGCATTTCTGAAGTTCTGAGCTAGAAGAGCTGTTTGTGATAAAATTACTGCATATTTTCTGTTTTGACTAGTGTTAGAAGTGTTGTTTTCACCTTTATGTTAGTAGTATGGTAATAATAGAATAGTTATCTTTTGAGAAAACAACAAGTGCCTGTTTAGTCTGAGCAAAGCATTTAGCCAGTTGCATATACTCAGTGAGGGCCACAGAAAGGACACAATTTCCTGAATGTAACCACAGAGTTCAAATATTGTGCCCTAAATAACACACCAGTTACTGTAAATGTCAGTACAGGGAGTTTTTCTGACTTTGATTTAGTAAGAGCCTACAGCAAAGCCAGCTGTTAACACTTCTTAACCGCTTGTCATTTTGAAGGGGGGAGCATCATTTCTACACACTTTTGTCTTTTGATTAAAAGAAGGAAACAATTTTTCAAGCACTTCCCAACAGGTGCAGAACAAAAGCATTACCTCTATTTGACTCTTACTGTGCTCCTTTTATTTGTGTTCCTGCTGAATTTGCTAGTTCTTCTTGGTAGGAAAAAGCTGAGGCCTGCCTTGGAAACACATCATCTAATTTTAAAGAAATTCATTTTAAGTTATTTGAGAAGCCCTTCAAGTGTGAGTTTGCCTTGTAGACAAAGAGTGTATGTTCATATGTTTTTATGTCTTTATGTAAATGATTTCAGCTATTTTTCAGTAAAATGTAGTAAAAAAATTAAAATGGATGAAATAGCCATAAACAAAACAAACATCTTATTGGCCCAATCATCTTTCACAAATCCAGACAGCTTCCAATAATTTCAGTTTTCTATAAAAAGCAACTGTTGTGCCACTGTTTCTAGCTTTTTATTTGACAAGACTTCACAATGAAATAAAAATAACTTCAGGTGCTTCAGGCAGTGTTTTCAGGTGTTTGTTTTGAAGGTTTTACAAGGCAGAAATAATGTACCCAAAGATGGTCTTTCACAAGCAAAAATTTGGAAACCCAAGTCAAGTGGCTTTGTATGTTTGCCTGTGAATTAGGTATTTTAAAGCAAGTATATATCCTGAAAGGAAGTTTTCACAGCAGCAGTTGTTCCTGGGAAATAGTAGATGATTATGGTAATATTATATGTGTGAGCTTTTGTGTAGTGGTAGGCATGTTGTTTCCTCTTTTTTCTTTCCTCCTCACACAGTAAGTATTCTTCCAAAGAGATATTTTGAATGGTAAAGATGAGGGAGGAGAGAAATAAGGAATAAGCTAATTTGAGAATGTCTGTTAACACAGGGAATCTTATTGTGTCTGAAACAAAATAGGGATTTTATCAACAAAGGCACACATAGTGGAAGAATACAGAGTCTGATTTTGTGGTGGAATTTAATAGATGTATTTAATGGTGCGTATTTTTTCTTTAGTGGAATTATGTCCATGTTTGTATTTTTAACGTTGTCAACTTCAGCATCATTTTGTCAGTTCTCCTTCATTCCTTTTTGATTTGCTTTGAAGTCTGTGTCCTACCATTTCAGGATTTCAGTTTTCTTGTAAGTGATCTTAATTATTCTCAAGTGTAATTTTTCAAAGTAGACACATGCATTACAGCAGAAACCATATTAAACTATCTCTTGAGATAAAGGTGTGAAAAGGTGAAAAGAGATAATGAAACATTGTGAATGTCATTTACTTCACTTCTTTAATGAAAATAATCGAAAAAGGGATTAGAATAAAATCTGCAGTTCTCTCACTGCCTTTGTCTTATCTGGCTACTTTACACATTTGAAATATTTACATGCAGAGACTGAAATGTAGCCAGTTCTTCGAATGAAGGGATGATAAGGGATGTTTGACTGTAGGAAAAAGGATCATATGCATTTTCTTTTTCTCTTACACTTTCATTTCTCTCTCATTTTTCTTCGTTTACAGCTTCTGCGATCCCAGATAATGGAAGGAGATCCTGTCTAAAGCTTAAGGTCTTTGTGCGACCAGCAAGTAAGTTCCTTAGAATAAGCTTTTGAGGGTGGCTTTGTAGCGCATGCTTTACTGTGTGGTCTGGTTAACAGCAGTAAATCTTTTTTTTTTTTTTTTTTTTTTTTACTGTTCAACTTTGTTTATCTGTTCTGTACAGCAGCATTTGTGTTATTATTTTCATGGTATTTCCTTATCATTTTTCATAAAGCTTTGTTTTAATTTCATGGCAATTGCTAACTTGTTGTTTCTTAAACTGTTGTACCAATGGAAGACTGGCATTTGGATAAGTGCCATAGATTATAAAGCATAAATATGCTTAATTATATACAGTAAATATAGAGAAAAAAAAGATAGGAAAAAAAAAACAACAGAAAGTGCAGAGTTTAAGGGTGTCTCACTAACATATTTGGCTGTTATCTCTATTTTTGTTATAGACAGCTGTATGAAAACTATAGGTGTTCATGATCGTGTTTTCGATGTTAACGACAAAGTAGAAAATTCATTAGAACCAGCAGGTTAGTATGCTTAGAGAATCTCTTTTAACAAATGCGTGTGTCCCTCTGGTGCTTGAGTACTCCTTTTCTTCTACTCTTGCATGCTTTGCATGGTATAATTGCTCTGCTTTTGCTTGTTTCTAGCAGTGCTAATATCACATGTGGTATATTTCCTGACTCCTTATCTAATGCAAGGGAGGGAAAGTGTTGCTTTCTTGGTTGATGTAGCTTAGTAAAATATAATGTGTGCCAGAATAAAATTTTCACCAGTATCCTGAAATCTATCCAAACCAAACACCCAGCATGTTGACAGACCACTCATGGTACTAACTGGGCCAAAAGTCTTAAAGCCAGTGGGCATGCTTCATTTGTTTTGTGGTGCCAACAGACTTTCAAAGAACCACTCCTTATTTAATGCTAGTGCATGACTCAGGCATGCAGCTTATAGAGCTAGTGTTTAAGTAAGAAATAAGCCCATTAAAATTATATACATTTGTATATATACTTGTTTAGGGTAAGTATTGTTTTCACATACATAAACATACATACATGCTGTTATATATGAATTCATACCCTTGATATGGATCTGGGGGATTTTATTTTGCTTGAGTTTTTTTGGTTGGTTTGTTTATTTATTTATTTATTTATTTATTTTTCCCTAAAACGCTGCCTTTCATAATAAGAATAATGCTTGCTTTTATAAAGCCCTCTATCTGCCCAGGGCAAAGTTGTGTTATCATTCACGATCAAGCTGTGTGGCTCTGTGTGGGAAGTGCATCTGTATGGTTGTGTGACTCAAGTTTATGACAGATAGGAGCATGTTTAATTCTAGGGGTGTGAATAATCTCATCAACTTCAGTGGGATGGCTCATGACATTAAAATTAGGTGGCTATGTAAGACAAGTATTTACAATAGCGCTTACCTGCTTGGTCTATGTGTAACATGCTGTTCACACGTTGCTATATTCAAGCCTCAATAATTAAAATGAACAGTTAAATAAACAAATTATACCACAAAAAAAAAATACACCCATGATACACAGGTAGTACATTCCCTGAAGATCAGATTACCCAGCATTTTTTTTTTCTCTTATGTTACTGAGAAAGCACTGTCCCTTTCATGTGAACCAACTTAGTGTTTTGTTCTTTATTATTTGCTGATCCTTCACCTAAAAGCTATTCTTTAGGCAAAAGCATTAGTAAGACTTCCAAAAATTATCCAATTTGAATGCTCTACTGTTTTATTATTTTTTCTTAAATGGAATTTTCAGAACTGTTCTAAAAATATTGTTTATGAGGATCAATGATGTTTTCTAAGCAGATCTCTATTCAAGGAAAATACATTTACAGTAGAGATACATTTGCACTTCTGTTAAAAGTACTCACCTTCTATAGGAGGCATTAGGATGATGATGATCATCCCCTGTCTCTAGATAAACTGTGAATCTAGAAACTCAGTGCACTCCTTTGCACTCTGTGATTTGGTGAACATGAGTTAATTCAGTTGTATCCCTTCTGCTGCTGGTTTGCAAAAGAGATCACTTGAGTAATAAATGCATGATAGTAGTGAATATTCTTTTCAGCAGTACTGCTCACTTCCTGTTGAGTGGCTACATCTTGCTAGCAACATCATAGAAACATACCATTAGAAGGCAGCAGATAGGACAGCGAACCATAGTCCAAGTCTGAAGTGAAATACCATTTGTGTTATTTTGGAGAATAATAGCTTTATAGAGAATTTTTCGGTTCTAAACGCTTCAGGTACCAAAAAGTTGCCACTCCTATGCTTGTAGCACTCCTTCCATCAGTTTATTTGAATTGTTATTTGGACCAGTCTCCATCAGATGATCTGCCATTCCCAGATCTTCTGTCTGCTATCATTTCCTGTTACAGCATTGTTAGACTTGCTGAGACACTCCTGCCTTGGTGGATCTCACTGCATGTGATATGTAATGTGTAATGTGTAGTAATTCACCTGCCCCTGGAGCTCACCTTCTACTTGTGTGCTCTCCCCTAACCTGCCACTGTCTACTCCCACAATATACAGGAGAATGGGGAAGCAGAGGGGTCATGTTCAGCAAATTACTCACTGCTGCCAATCTTCTGGGGGAAAAGAAAAAAAAAAAAAGAAAAAAAAAGTGTGATTTTTGAACTTCCACTGGTTTTGTTCAGAAATCAGATTTGTACAGATCACTCTTCTTTCAGAAGTCATTGAAGAAATTGGGCCATGTCTATATTCCCCTCTTGTCCCTTAAACAAAAATTGCAGCTGTGCATATGTGGAAAAATTATACCTGAAGCATGTGATGTAAAGTTATGTGATCTGGAAAATTCATGGCTGTCAAACTAATTTTTTCTAATTACTGCTAGCATTCCCAGTCTTTAGCAATGACCTTCCAGATTTTACTCATCAATTTTGTCATATCTGTGACTTGTCTTCGATGTTCAGAATAAACCCAGTCCTTCCCCTTACGCACTAAAGATTGTGCAGTATTACAGCTCTGCACCCCAAGGAAAATCATTTTTGTAAAGTGATTTTGAGAACCGCAGATAAAATGAGTGCTCTAATATATGAGTGCAAAGAGACTTTGGGACTGCACTGACAGAAAGCCCAAATGATTTCTTGAAAGTAGTCCCTTAATATTACATGAAAATGAATTCTCTTGAGACAAATGGCTTTATAAAAAAGGCATCTTAGAAGATCTCTGTATTTTTAGTTTAATAATTAATCTTTTTAGTTAGCACTTTTGGGTTGATTTTAATTTTTTTAATTTTTTAATTGTTTTTTTAGCTGTAGCCAACGTTCCAGTTGTGCCAGTATACTTCAGAGTTAAAGGAAATTGGGATTTATTGCTCCTTAACACTAGTTCTACCTTATTGCGTTTTAGTACTGACTCATGGATATAATTAGGACAAACTGTTATCATTGTGTGCTGCAAATTCAGACTTTCTTGCAGTTCTATCAATGATGCAGAAAGCAGAAGACAGTTCACATCTTTCCCCTTGTAGTATTAGTTCGTCAGTGATGAGTAGGCTTCCAAACTGAGCAGAGCTGACTCAACGTATATGAAAGGTATAGAGCTGACTGTAGGGCATGGGTACCTTTTGTTGTACCCTCTTAGAGTATGTTTTAATTGAGAAGTATTGTATTTAATTGAGGAGTATTGAGCTCCTGTGAAGTATTGTATTGTCACTGCAGTGCCCCAAGAGTGTACTGAGTGTAACAGGTGAAATACAGAACAGCCTTTGGTTCTGACAACCACCAGAATTAGCGGTTTTAAATGGCCCTTTCTAGACATTTAATTGTCTCTTTCTTGCAAATGTGAACATGTTCACATGATCAGAGCTTGCCTTTCACACTTTTGCCTTAAAAGCACTGAGGAGGTGTTGATAAACCTGATGCAACTGTAGTATCAGTACTGAACCAGATGTGACAGGTTGTTAATCCAGTTTACTGTACATCCCCTAGTGAAACTGGCCTGAGGCTGAAAAGCCTGTTAGTCAAATACTGCAAAGAGCTCTACTTTGCTTCAGTGCTTGGTGTCAAGAATGTGAAAGGAGCTTGTCCCTAACTAGAGCTAAGTAGCATGAGAGGCTCTACAGTAGTGCTGTGTGGTGATCCTGGTGATGTGACTCCCTCTTCCCTTTGTGCCTTTAATTGGGATTGCACAGTGCAATCACCCAGTGTAATCCTGGCAATGCAGTCTGTTGAGATGGGAGCTACAAGACATATATCATAGGTATGTCAACACTTCTCTTAAAATGGGGAAGCTTATTACACTAAGTAGTGAAATACTGTTAATTTTCATGGAAACTTAGGCACCCTAAAATAGCTTGTGAATGCATTTTGAGGCCACTTCTCACTTCCTAAAATGGTTTAGATCATTTGTTCATTTAGTACTAGGAATATTCAAACTCAAAGCTGGCTTTTTATGGCAAGTCTCAGACAGATTAGTCTTAAAATATTTAAATTAGATAACTGTGGATGTGGGGGATTTTGCAAAGAAAAGCAGCACACCTGCTTTATAATAGCCCTGTAATAGCCCTGGAGGTGAATCTGACTTTACTTACATTTTTTATGATACAACTTGTGTCTATAAGGCTGATTCTTAATTGAAAAAAAATTAAACAGATCTTCATTCAGCATCAAACATCAGGTATTTTCCACTATACTCTCTTCTTCCACTAATGAGTAAGCATGTTTTTGCAACTCAGCTGTTTTATTTATTTATTTATTTTTGTTAATTTGATAAGCACATATTCTGTATTTTTTGTCTACCATAAAAAGTATTCTGCCACCTATGAGAGTTTGGGAAGTGTGTTTGAAAATCAGAGACTGTCGTAGTCTTTGGAATTCCATTTCAAGAGAGAGAGATATGTCTCATATCCCCTGCATACCCCAAAACTTCAGTGGAAAGTGGAATAAATGCTTGCACTTTTAGACTGCCATTTGACATTCAGAAGCTGAAATCGGTAACTCAGTAAGGGGATTAACTTTTAAATTAATTCTTATCACATGCAACTCTTTCTCAAGCCCTTCTGAAAATCAGGTGTTTTTATTTAGCTGCCTCGCTATTGACATTGCTATCTAATGAGCCATCCAAAGCTGAAGCTACTGTGTTTTATTAGAGGAGGAATCTTTCATTCCTCAGTCTGCTGCAGTCAGTCTTACTTTCTGCTGCTCTGGTCTTCAGTGGGAGTTTTGCCAGTAAGAAATGCAGGACTTGGCCCCAAGTTGGTTACATAATGAGGTATTACACGGTTGTGAAAGTCAATGACAGCGCAAGGTTCATTGCCCTATTTCATAAAGGCACTGAAATCTACTTACAGTTGTCGGCTCAGTGAGAGTTTATTAAGGATGCAAAATCTCATTGGAATGTATGCTTTCTATTTGAACAGATGATACCGTACATGAGTCAGCCGAGCCATCCCGTGGTGAGAACGCGGCACAGACACCGAGGATACCCATCCAGCTTTTGGCAACTCTATTGTTCCTCCTGGCAATGCTTTTGATATTATAGCACAGTATGCTCCAGCAACCTGTCGCAGAAAATTTCAGGGTCTTGGAACATCAAAGATCCGCCTAACTGCTCATCCCAAGAAAGGGACTTTATTGTTTTTGCAGATGTCAAATCGTTATTTTTCCCTTTTCCCTTTTCTTCTCCCTTTTAGCCTGAACTCAGCAAAAATTTGAAGGGGATAACTAGCTTCAGCACCCATCCCTACCTACCCTGTGACTTTCTGAACCCCTCCATACAAATAAAAGGACTCCAAATGAAAATGCCAAACTATAATAGTGACACTAGTGATTCTTATTTTCCTCTGCATTCTCCTTTAAGAAGTCACCTCTGTTAGCTCACTGTGTCATCCGAATGTAGACAAGGAAGAGTAGTGGCAAATACAGTCAGTGGAGGATAAGCAAACTGAATGAAAGCCTGGGAGAGTTTTTCTCTCCAATACAATATTTATGCCTTCTCATTCAGCACTGTAAGATGATCATGCGGGGCATCGTGTCACCGTGTCAGGACTGGAGGGGAAATATTAATAGCAGGTATAATACCATTTCCTCCGGGAGTTCTAAATGAGCAGGCTTCTGAAAGGGAAAGGTAATGTTTCTTGTAGGATTGTCCTGAAACACCTTTTTTTGCTCACAAGTAGAAACACTGTCTTTGGTGAGAGAAAGAGGTTAGTATTTAGAAATGTTAGCACACAGCAGGCAAGGTCAGATTTAGGAAACTTCACTGGGGGTGTGAGTGCCTCTGTTATTTCGTTTTAAGGGGATAATGCACACCGGGTTATTTTATTTTAAAAGAAATCACCGTGGTGCTAATTTTTTTTTCTTGAAATGCAGAGGCACTTTTGAGAATAAAGTGACCTTCCCCAGCACTGACTTAGTAGCTGAGAACCTTAGATGCTGCTTTGGGTGTTAATACATGCTAATAGAGAACATCAGAGGAATCATTTTTGGAACAAAGGATCTCCAGTGTGCTCTTGATTTGTCTCTCCTGCAAGTTCCTCAGTCATGGGAATAAACCACAAGTAGCAGAAGCCAGGACCACCTAGTAGCATTGTTTGGTGGGGGGAAAGAAAAGAAGTGTGGAATACGAATTCAAATGTTGATTTTTTGTCTTTTCCCCTTCCAGCACAGTTTGAAGAGTAGAGGAAACGTGTTTATCAGCCAGAGATAAACTAGATGGGCTCCCAAAGACTTAACAAAATATTTTTTTAAAAATCCACTAGAATAGAAAATACATTATTTAGATATACTTTATGCTGAGAGTGAGTATATATGCTTGTCCTATTTAAACATGTGAGAAAAGTGGTAACCCTTGGTGCAAGTAGGAAATGATACTGTCTTGTTTGATGGAATAGGAAGTGACTCTGTTTAGGAAATCTTAGCCTTGGCGAAAGTAGAACTTGGAAAAGTCATTTGCCAGGAAGTGTAAGAGTTGGGGTTTTTTTTTTTTTTTTGTCTGAGCTACCATGAAATTTGAACTGCTAAGCATAATCAGGGAAATATCAGGCAAAGACTGAAACAAAACGTTTCTAGACAAAAACTGTGATAATTATGTTAAATGTGAAAGAAAACATGAAATGCATTCAAACTAAACAAGGGGTTTCTATATTCTGAAAAAAACCTCTATCATAACAAAACTGAGTGGTACAAATAATGGACAATATTTTGTAAGCATTTTTTTTTCTTTTCTAATGAAGAAAAACTTTACAAAAGTTGTAAGCAGCCCACTATTCAGTAAAGAAGGAAAAGGGGAAATAAATTTAAGATTTTTAAGATTTTATGCATGCTTAACCACAACCTGAGCTTGCCTGATATTGTGCAACAAGATTGGTGTTGCAGGGCCTTTGCTTACAGTAGTAATGTAGGAAATTTCCGCTACTGTTAAAGGCACAGAATAAAGACATAGAGTCTAAACAGTGAGGTAAGTCACCATCCCATTACAGTCTGGCTGGTACTTCTTGCTCTTTAACTTGGATGTGCTTGTTAAGCACATTCATGCTTCCTTCAGGTAGCAAGTAAAGAGGATGAGGTGAGGTTAATCAAAAATGCGCCTTATCAATTGGATTATTAACTGGAGTACAGGTAATACTGCATGATAGTAATCATATTAAAATGATTCATAGCAATTGCAGGCAGTTATAGCAACAGTGCCAATCTTATGTAGAAATGGTGATTTCATTTTTCATCCTATGTCTCTAAATAATGTCAAAGTTTGAGATGTATGCTTGTTCACAGCAGACTCTTTTCATTTGTACTGTTTCGTGTGGAGTTCAGCCCTTCACGTTATCACAGGGCCCAGCTGGGTGTTGGATGAGGGATAGTGTGAGTGACCCAGCTGCAGAGCAGATCCCTGTGCTGCCAGGGGTGGCCAGAAGACCACAAGACAGTTTGGCACACGGTGGCATCAGGCAATTCCAGTCATAGCAGAACGTGCTAGTGGGTTTTGTGTTGGGAAGCAAATCTCTGGAGGCCTGAATGCAAATGTTGGTGCCAACTGATAAAAGATTTCTGGTCCCTTCCATCTGCCCCTTCTCAAGCCCAAGGGACTGATTCTCCCAGCCTGTGCAGCTTACTTACCCCCGTGACCTGCACTCCTGGCTGCCAAGGCCATTGCAAAGCGAAGCAGGGAAAATAGGGATCAGTCAGTTTAGTGGATACTGTGTATCCTTTAATAGGCAAGGTAACATTTCGTGTTAGTTTAGAATATTGTTTTGTACTGTACTTAACTTGGATGGCGAAGGAAAGACAAGTAAAACTTAAAGCTATGTTCTTTAAATTCTGTATTATTAGCAACCTCTGTTGTATATAGTGTTTGATAATAAAGTATTAATTTGATTCTTATGTCTTTTGTAAGTGAGAACAATAGACTTTCAGGATATAAAAATCATGCGTTGATTACAAGACAGAGCTTTGAAGCATCAAGTGTGATCATGGCTGAGAACTGAGAGACAAGTAGCCATGATACTGCAGCATACAGGACTCATCTTTGGAAATCGTTCATCTATTGCAAGTCTTCACATTGTCAAGACCTGGAAAACATGACTTTTGGTGATCAATGTTTTGTCGTCAGTGTTTTAAGGTCTAATGTTGGAGCCCCATGGTTTTTGTGTTAGTTTTTGTTCTTTTGTATCACATTTGTTTCTAAAATTGCTTTGGGGATATAACAACTCTTCTGTTTGTTTGGGTTTTTGATGTTGTTTGGTTCTTTTTTTTTTTCTTTATTCCTTCTGATTTTGTTTTCACGAATAGGTTTTTGTTTTGTTTTGTTTTGTTTTCCAGAAAGGATCTTGCCAGTGTCATGTGTGATACATACGTACTTGGTTTCAAAACAGCTAGAAACAAATTTGGGAGGTATTGAGAGTAGATGAGTAGGTTGTTTCCTTTCCTATATAATTATGGAAGGAAAATGGTTGCATTTGTACCTGTTGATTCCCACCCCTACCCCTCAAAACTGAATTTTATCCATTGCCTTGTGAGAGCAGTGGCTCTGTCACTTTCAGAGATGTAGGAGAGAGTGTTAACTCTTCCCCTCCTTTCATTATACTTGGATTTTGTAATCACCAGTTTTACTGTACAAACCTCCACACTTCTCTCCCCTTTTACTGCCCTTCCTCCTCTCCCACTCCCCTCCTTTTTTAATTTGGAGCCGTGAATGGGCAGATCTGTTTCTGGCCTGGCATCACTGAGTTTTTCCCATGCATTCGCCCTCGAGCTTCTCAGATGTGAGACAAATCTCCCTGCAATAGGCTTGCTGCCATTGTCTGTACAGTTTAATAGATGCTGGCATGTTGGAGGTTACCCATGAGTCTGCGAAATCCGCTTTCCATGCTTACTCTTGACACCCCCATTGAAGCCACTCATTGTGTATGCATCTGGGTATGAAAGTCCAGCTCAGTGTGGTCCTGTGCTTGTACTGCCCTGCTTTGCAGTTTCTTTGCACTTATTCATTGAGTGCTGTTTTTGAAATGCTTACAATATATGAATCTAAAAATGTTTAAAAAAAAAAAGAACCCTGCCCCTAAGATCTGTATTTGTATATACACGTGTCCGTACAATTATACTTAAATAAAATTAAAGATTTTCATCATTTTAATTGGTTCTCTTAGGCTATATTTTTGTTCATTTAATTATGTCTTTATTTTGGGGGCTCTTTGTACCTATCTTCTATTTTTGTGGGCAGTGGAAAGCAATGAGGAGTATGAATGGGAAAGTGTGAAGAATGCAGTGGACACAATGGCTGACTACCTAGGGCTGTAACTACCTACATGCTGGCTGATCTGAACTCTGGCAGCTGTGCTCTTCACTTCTGTGTGTGTGTGTGTGTGCGTGTGCGTGTGTTCATAGCTCTTCCAAATACTTAAGAGAATAAGGAACTATGCTAGTCTGGAGCATTACTTGGTTTCCATTGTTACTTCTGACATGCTCTGGGCCTTCAAAGCAATATTGTCCCTCTTGTGGGTTACAGTTTGTATGGCCTAACTCTTGCTTCCTGAGGAATAGAGGCAGCCCTAGGTGTGTGCACACAGTGTAATTGCACATGGTGCACATCTACCCTGCACTCCCCTCTGACCAAGAGATGTGGCTGGAAGTGGTTTGAAATCTTAACTGTGTCATTAGTCACAAAAGGGAGGAAAAGGGCTGAGAGTGGCAGAAGGTCCACGGATGGGAGAATCTGAGCAATGGTTCTAGAAGGAATGAAGTGCTGGTGCTGGATATTTCTTCTTCCTTTCATCTGTGTTCCCTGGGGCTGATGTAGTGCCTCAGAAATGTGCAAGACTGGACTGGGCATGACTTGTATGTAGGTCTGAAATGTGTGTCCTTGGCAGTGCGTTTTAACTAATCATGTGATAGATACAGTGGTTTAACCTGAGAATTTAGGTCATAGAAGATGGGGGACACATACCGAAACCCATAATACATTCACCCTGCATTCAGAAATTCACTGTAATTATAACTTGTTAGCATTAAACTCACCAAAAGCTTTGTATTACATTTAATTAGTTGACAGAGCAGTAAGTACTAATTATGACTTATTCTAACCTTCTTTATAGATGAGAAGTGACAGCTTGGTGAGAGTAAAAGTGTGTGACTTTTTCCTCTGGAGCTGTGATGTTACAACCAGGGCAGGGTTATAAGTGACACGTGTTCAGTATATCTTGACATAATAGCCATGTCCAGAAAATATCCTGCAGCCTGACACACTTAATGGCCTTTGCTCAGAAGACAATCTGCGTTTGCTGAAAATGGTATTTGATTTCATTTTTTGGCATTAGTGTGAACAATAGGACTTTGTGCTCTCTCATCTTTCCGTCCACAGAATAATTCTGCTCACAGAGTACTTCTGAGGGCATTCTTAGGAATATTCAGGGGTGCATCATACCACTAAGATATGGTTGTGTGCCAAAGCAGTTTTACTCGTTCAAAACAATGCTTTGATTTCTATCAGTTAGAGATGGGTAGCCAACTGGGATGGTTAAAATTTTACAGGCTTTGAAAGCAGAGGACTGAAAAGTGCCTCCTTCCTTGTAAATTATTGGTGGTTTTTTGTTTGTTTGTTTTATTTTGTTGGTTTGTGGGTTTTTTTTGTTTTTTTGGGGGGGTTTTTTTGTTTTTTTTTTTTTGTTTGTTTGTTTGTTTGTTTTTTAAGTTAGTAGAAAGTTTCGTTGGAAACATGATTTAACTTTGTATTACAAATGTGGGCCTAAGAGACCAATCAAGACTCAGTCATTGTAAAGGCTGCAATACAGACTGTTCCTGTACAAGGCAGTGGCTCATGATTGTTTGGTTTTAGCATCACTTTCATTGGATGCAGTAAATCAACACGAGCTGACGTAGTTGCAATTTAAAGGTACTGTAAATTTTTTTCCTAGACCTGGTAGGAGCTTTTAAAACAAAATATTTCTTAGATGCAAAAAAAAAAAAAAAATCCTTTCAAGAAAAATCAAAGTACTGCAGAAATACAGACAAGATAAAGCTTTTATTTCTGTTGTTTTCCTCCCATCTCTGATAAAACTGTGAGGCAAGTTATACTGTCAGTCATACTTAATTCAGAGGAATTCAGAAAAGGACAAATCTTACAGACACTCACTTTTCTTGTGACAGTTCTTCCAGCAAGTCCTCCTGTCACATGTTTACTTGATGACTACAAATACAAGAAATTTCAAGGAGGCAAGCTAGATATCTACTTTGAAGGAAAGAAAAAGCATATTCCCTTTTTTTTTCCCCTCGAACTTTAAAAAAGTGCACACTATGTTCAAGATCAGGCTTATTAGGTGATTTCTAATTAAGTTTGAAAAGACCATCCAGTCCAACCATCCACCCATCACCAATATTTCCCAGTAAACCACGTCTCTCAACATCTTGAGCGCCTCCAGGCTCAGTGACTCCACCACCTCCCTGCGCAGCACATTCCAGTGCTTGACCACCCTTTTGGATAAGTTTTACTTAATGTCCAACTGGACTCTCCCGTGGCACACCTTGAGGCCTATTGCTAGTTAAGTGGGAGAAGAGGGCTATCCCCACCTTGCCTTGCCAGATCCTCTTTTCAGGTAGTTGTAGAGAGCTATAAGGTCTCCCCTGAGCCTCACCCTCTCTAGGCTGAACAATCGCAGCTCCCTCAACCACTCCTGGCTCGTGTGGTCTGTGCTCCAAACCCCTCACCAGCTTCACTGCCCTTCTCTGAAGATGCTCTAGGGCCTCACCATCTTTCCTGAAGTGAAGGGCCCAAAACTGAGCACAGTACTCAAGACGCAGCCTCACCATGGCTGAGGGAGTGCTTATTCCCCCTGTAATACAGCTCTGAAGTAAAGAAAAGAAGGTTTCTCTTTGTATGCATGCAATCTTATTCTTTCGTTTCCCATGTTTAGAGCACGTTCTAAGTGCTGCTTCAAGATATGCACTTGCTCACCTAGCAATATGTATTTTCCAGTAGCAATTTTTACATTTTTAAACATTTCTTTATCCACAGATAAAACTGCTGTTAGCAAAAAAGTTTCTGTCTGGATGGTGTTCGTTAAAGTAAAGGCCTAGTAAATTAATAGGATATTATAGATAGAAATATAGCTGGTTACTTCTATTGCAGAGAACTAATCACTCCTCTTACTCTCCTGCACTTGCTGTATCTTCACTAAAGATAACTTCAGCTAACCACTGACAACTTAGCCCAAAAAGTTTAGGAAGAAGGATTACATTTGAATTTATTTATTTCTCTGTTTGATTGCTTATTTTTTTTATTTTTACCTATGACAAAGGAAAAAAAAAATCTAGATATGATGCAACAAAGCAAAGCATCAGAGCATCAACACTGATATACTGAAGTTCTCTTCCTTCTATAGGAGGGAACTGGGATGAAGCAGAGGGCTACATAGTGGAAACAGCTCACTGTCATCCTGCAGCACCAGTCCTTGCCTGAAGGTTGGATGAATCAGACCCTTGGCTGAGTGTGAGGGCTTTAGCAGAAACTTGGCAGACTGCTCTCCCATTGTATATCTCAGTACTTCCCTTTGCTGCAAAGGGGATGGAGAATGGGCAAGTAGCAAGGAAGGCAGAGCTCGTTCAGTGACCGACAGCTGAGCAGCTGCAGTGTATATAGCAAGTATATTGCAGACTTTAAGCCAAGGAAAGTGGCAGCTGGTGCAAACTGTTCATGAGTAAAGGTCCTACTTGTTGGTTGAAAATAGTAAAAACATTAAGTGGAAAACATGCAAGGTGCCAGGCTGTGCCCTCACTAAGCAGTTCTGCAAACAAGTACTGTCCTCATGAAAATAAGGGAAAGATTTATCTTTCTGTTAGGCCAATACTGAACACTTTTCAAAAGCTGCTACCATTTAAAAACACTGAGTTCACCTGACCATTCCTAAATGGAAAAAGCTTGACATCTTGTGCTCTTCATGTCTCCTCCTGGCTGCACCTGGAGCCGGTGAGATTTTGCAGAATCAGGCCTTTGTGTGAGGTCTCCTGCAGCTGCTGAGCGCTGTATGTAGCAAATACTTCAGTGGCTGTTTTCAAGGTTGGAGAGTAGCTTTCTTTTTTGTTTGCTAGTTTTATCATTGCTGTCAGAAAGATCTCGAAGCTGAATTAGGAGTATGGTGCATAATGTGATTATCAGGAGGCAGGATGCAGCTTATTTAGAAAGGCTGTTGCTCTTCCTTAAAAAGTGAATGAACAAGCATGGATCATGCGTGATGTTAATGGTTAGACATCAAATGTAACAAACCCTTGCAGTGATGCTTATCAGGCTTTCTACATTAGTTTTACAATATCTCGGTTCCTGCACATACTTGCATTACAAAAGGCCTTGTGTTCCCCTCACAAGGAAGCCAGAACAAGCGTGCATATCATCCTTCCTACTGAACAAGTGCCCCTTTTGTCATTGCTTATTTAATTAGTAATTCTGCATTTATTTGCAGGTAAAAAAAGAAAAAGAACTGCGCATACTTCCTGTACTGTGGTTTCATTAGCTGGGTTTCCTCAAAACTCTTGTACTCCAGAGAAATTTTGCCAAGTGGCTAAATGAAATGCACACAGTATGAATATATATGATGTTTTAATGATGGGATTTTTGCATCCATGAATAATACAGATTTTAACAAGAACCGGTAACTGCACAAAACAGTAAAGTGGTTAATATAACAACCTCTCATTGCTGGAACTCCATTGATAACAGCAGGCAGTGCATGCCTCCCTCCTGCTTTCCTTCCTCTTTCTGTAGCACCAAAATTAGTCTGATAGGTCATGCAGATTTTCCAGATAGCTTTTGAAGGCAGGTGCTTTATCTATACACTGTACTACAGCCACATCCTATGAGTTTCATTTGAGGAAGCTCAAGGTTTTTGAATAAAAATGGACCTTCACATTTTGAACACAGCCTTTGTTTCCCATGCTCTCTAGCAGTGTTCGCATCCAAATTTAAAACTGTCACTTCGCTTTCTCTCTTCAGGAGCGACAGACTGAGAGTGTTTACAAGAAAGTTGTGGACTCCAAGAGGTTTGATGTACACAAGTCAAAGCAACGTGATCTTTATGGGCTGAGGCAGAGTAGGGTAATCCTTCCTCCCTGCTCCAGCCAGATAGTGTTGAAGGGAGATTGCTTCTAGAACAAGTCTTTGGAGACTGTTAGAGAAGGCTGCATGGATCTGCAGACAGCAGCTGCCCCAGTATTTGGCTGCAGTAACAAGTGCTAAAGGCCTGATCACTTTCGTGTTGTGTTGAGATCTGTAGGGCTGCGACATTGCCTGGAAGGAAAAATGAGCATTTTACCCTCTGATACATTTCAGAACAAGGGTTTAAGTGGAATGTACCTGGGAGCATTGGACCTGTGTAATCAGGTGTTGGGCAAGGTGCTCGTAGACAAGTGATGTCAAAGAAAGACCCATTGAAAAGACCTGTTTGCTCATCCTTTCCCTCTTTAACAGCTCCTCCATACACTGTCCTACTGTCAGACTGCTTACTGCCATCTCTAATGCCACTCTCTCATTAAAAAAGAATCTCAATTCAGTGATTTATTTGGATCCTTGTATAAGTATTCTGCTGCCTGTTCAATATTTTTTTTCACCTGGAGATACCAAAATCTGATTACCTGAATTTTGACCTCTGACCAGAGCTCTTTTCAGATGGCTCTTTTCAGGTCTGTGCCCCACTGCTCACAGCTCCTGCTGCCTGCCACAGTTCATTGCTGTGAGGTGAGGACAGCCCTCAGACTGAGCCACCGATGGCCCTTGATCTCAGAGAAGAAGCTGAAAGATGCTTCAGGTAAGAACAAAGCTGGAAAAGCTGCCTTCATGAGCAGTGGTTCCTGTTTGAAGCATAGAGCATATGCATTTGAGGGAAAATAAGTAATTTATTATGGTAAAATTATTTTTCCCAAAAAAGAAAAAAGGAAAATATAAAACAAAGAGTGAATTGAAAGGATTCATAGCTGAGTGCTTTCAAAATGATTTCTTTAATTTCCATGAATGGTCAGTCAGGGAAATAAAAGAAGAAATATTTGTGATCTTCAGTGCAGATTAAAATAAACCAGCATAGATCTTATGCTTTCTTCCCAACTTCCCCATGTGGAAATTTATTTTGTGTTATATTTAAGCTCACTGTGAAACAGGTAGGTGATTCTCCCCTATGTGTGCTGGCATGTGACACACTTACTGCCAGTGTCACAGAGCAAGTTATCCCTGCTTGTGTTATCTGGGCATCTTATCACTGTTGTTTGCCAGCTCTTTGCTCTGCATGCTTTCAGTGAAAGCTTGTCCCAGAAGCCACCATGAAAACTTGTTTCAGACATAATTACCTGTTTACTTGTTTAAGCATAATTGAAACAAACAAACAAAAAGTAAGAATATCACCAACGAGAATATTAAAGGACAAAGACATTCCTTGTTTCAGCTCTCATAGGCAACGGCTAACTGACTTAAATATCTGGCTTAATACACTGAAAAGTAATAACTCTCTTCTATTTTGAGACACCTGTGCTTTAGCAGGCTGGTTACAGGAGCCATGCATTTTCCTCTTCCTTTCCTAAATAAATCATGAAGTCTGAAAAAGCTGCTGTGGAAAAGACCAGAATGAACATAGACACCTCTGCTATGTGAAGCATGTGTTGCCGCTGCAGGAGCACTAATGGATGTAACCCAGGCTTAGTCCTAGAATGTATACCCCAGACACTAAACTGGGGCTTGAGGAACTGAAAAAGATCACATACTAAGAAATGGAAGAAGAAAATACATGCAGTCTTGCACAGAAGATTTTTTGGGGGAAAAAACAAAGCACAAGAATGTTCTAATTGGGCATCCCACAGAGAAATGAAAAAGGAAAGCCATTCTTGTGGTAAGCAGCAGGGTGTGGAGACTCCTGGGGAGAGTCTTCTGAAGGAAAGAGAAAACACACACTGACTCACTGCGCAAGCAGTTTCCATTTGGAAAAATTAGGCAAGAAATATTAACATGCCAGATTCAGGAGCTGTTTACATCAACACAGTGCACTGCTTATTGCACACACAGAGTGAGCAATACTAAGCCTGGAAACCATCTTGTCTCGTCTAACCTCAGAGTATCCACTGTGAATTAAAAGGGGCAAAGGAGAAACGGTGCAAGACCTTGGAATTCAGTGATAAACAGAAAGGAGCTTTAAGAGTTGGACATCTGGTGCTGCACTGTGATCCCTCTTTTTTGTTTTCTGATTTGTCTGCAACTAGAAGAGAAAGTAGCATATCTAACAGCGATTCTGTCTGTAGGGTATGGTGGAAAGAAGAGAATTTGAACACAGCATTATCACACAGTCTGTCCTGTAGACAAGCCTTCATGTCCAGCTACTGATAAAATACACTCTCACACTACTGTGTCTTTATTTTGAGGGAATTGTTAACTCTACCATTAGAAATTAAAATGAAAACAGAGGGGCAGAAATCTCTTGAAACACAGCTGTTGAACGAACTGGGAGCAAGAATGTATACAAAACTGCAGTAAAGTAAAGGAAACACACTGACTTTCCTTGGAAGCCAGCGTGCTCTCTCCCTTTTGCCCAACCCCATCCAGTCACTTAGCAATTACAGTTGAAAGCATTCGCTTTATTACTGAGTGCTGTAGGGTAGGTAGCCTGAAGAAATGCAGTAACAGACTTGTTTGAGCAGAATGCTAGGTGTGGATACATGCATGTGGTTGAAAAGCTTCTGCACTGGCAAAAACTTGTATGACATACTATTTTTAACAGGGGAAGATGACCATGACTATGACAAACCATATATTCATGGATGAGAATGCTCTGGGTACTAAGGAATATAGTGAACAGATTGTCAGGCTGTGCTGAGCCTGGCTAACAAACAGTGCAAGGAGAGGTACGTTTTGCCCAGAAGTGTTAACTCCCATGAAAAATTGCAGTGTAAAATCATGGGCAGCAGGCACTCTAGAGGTTGCTGAGTTTCCAATTGATCCCATCCTGAGCTTTTCCCCTGTAAACGCCATCTCCACACAAAAAGGAGGAGATGGGAAAGCCCTGTAAGATAAACAGACTTCAGCTTTAATATCAGAGGTTGGCACTGCTCCCTAGCTCGTTCCTATAAAGTTTTTTAGTACATAATTTTTGCTCTTACCCCACCACCACTTAGCTCTGTCTCTTTGGAATTCTTATACAGAGTAATTAACTCTGCCATGGTGGGTCTTTTGTGAGGATGAAAGGAAGGATGAGTCTCTCCTCTAGCAGGTAGGTGTTCCCAAATCAGGAAGTTCCCTTTGTGAGACATGTCACACAGGGTAGAGGACAGTCACAGTTAGAAAAGACAGTGTGGTCTCTTTAAAAGATTCCTGGTGCTGTTTCTTGTCAGTCCAAGAATCTGTTGGTTTTTTTTTCTTAACTAGAATTCATTGACTTCTCACTAAATATGTTTACCCAGTGTGATTTCCATCAGATGGATAGCGACCTTGTTTTCTTCTTCAAACCTTTTCTTTAAGTGTTGTTTCAAACTTAATTCTGTGCTGTCACATCACATGCAGCTTTTGCCAGCCCCATCTGCTCAGAAACACAGCTGGGAGGCTAAAACTGCTTGTGATGCCTCACACTCAAGAAACACTCATCTTAAAACAAATCTCTAAAATATTCTGCCAAATGGCATCTTTATAAATCTCTCTAACGTCATAGAAAAGGAACAGTAACCAGAAGCTCTGTGTGCACAAGGAGAAGCAATCACTAGCTACCCATCTGAAGAAAATAAGAAATGCTAATTAGGAAAATTCTGTAACTCAAAGTGTTCTACAGATCTACTAACTGCTATTTTTTATGTGTCAATATAAACCCTTTTTCAATAGCTGTTAAAACTGAAAAAGCAGAGGAATAGAAGTGGTTTGAAGGGGTAAAAAATGAACTAAATGTTCGAACAACGCGATATAATTCTTCACTCACACTGTAGGCAGTCAGATCAGGCTATTTTAAAATTAGATATAATTTGCATAACATATTTCACTGTTATAATTCACTGTCTGTATTTATAGCCATGTCATAACAATCTAGCATTTTCTTTTTATTTTTCCCTTTGGCTGGGGTTTATGATGTGTATGAAAACTGAGTCAAAGTCATGCACTGTTTGTTCCAAAAGCACAAGCCAGATGAAGAGACATTGGGTTGTCCCAAGTTTAGAGCACTGCTTGATATGATAATTCCAGACTCCAAGAATTAGCCTTGACAACTCTGTTTTGGTTCTTAACTAAACAAAATAAACCTTTTGCAGTGAGTGATAGTTTGAAATAGCCAACTATGTGCACATATTCCAATTCTAAATTAAGGCTGGCCAGAAATCTGTTCAAATAACTTGACACTTTTGTTTTTACATATTCATCGAGAAACAAAGAAGGCACCGAATGCTGATGTCCTCCAGAAATAGTCAGCTACAGGGCCTGAAAATAATGACATGAACACACTGCTGCAACAGAACAAACAGCAGAAAAGGTCATTTCACTGATTATTGTGTTTGGGGGGATTTAAGCACTAGCAGCACAGATACGTCTTTGCTTTCCAGTAGAGTTGCCACTTAGCAACAGTTTTGAAACTTACATCAGCAAAGCTTTGCTGGATGAGAATTGCTGGAACAAAATCCTCAGAGACCATTTGAGGAGGTTTCCTTCTCCAAAAGCTCTGTCAGGGATACATACATCTCAGCCATTAGGGACATGAAGCATAAGCATGCTCTAGTAAGGTAGATTAAAAACATTTGTGATTGGTTTGATTTGTATGAAACTTTCACTGTTGAGTGTGTTCAGTACAAGCCCAGCTTTCAATGTATATTTCAAAGAAACGTGGTGCTCCAAAAATAATGCCTCGTGTTATATGAAATTTGTCTGTGATGTTTTGGGGCTGCAAAGGGGTGATCCTTCTGGATTTCCTGGAACTGGGATGAACCATAAACTCTTATCACTGCATTACAGCACTGACTGAGCTGAACGCTCAGACTTCAAGACTCAGGCCATAGAAGAGGGCAGCCTTTGTCTTACAACACTATTACACCAGGCCTCATAACAGTTTGAAGATTGTGGAGCACATTGGCTATCTTGGCTTGAATGTTCTACCACATCCTCAGTCTGGATTTGGCACTTTCTGACTTTCACTTGTTTGAGCTGATGTGACAGTGCACTCCTTGCTGCCCTCCACCCAGCCTTGTCATTTTTACTAAGGCCTAGAACATAGTGGGGGGCAAAAACTATGTATTTGGGACTGATAACAATCAAGACTTTACTGAAGACAGTTTACAACTACCATGTTGTCTCAAACTGAAAGCTCAGAGAACTGATAACGGACTCTTAGTTCAATAGATCACATTTTAGGTTGTTATCGTCTTGCACCATAAATAGAACCCCTTCATGAGCTCTCCTTCCAGGCAGCTGGCTACACATCAGAATATCTTCTTGAGTAGGAACACTTCTCAAGGTTACTTAATGTCTGTGCAGAGATTCACCTGGTGATGCCTTGCTGACAGTTATTTGGTAAGTAATTTATTGTTTTTAAGCCATACCAGCTTTGCTAAGATTTGATCTTAGATTCACTATTGACTCCCACCCTCTGTGTAGCAAATAGACAAAGGTATCTAGCCATTTCAAATCTAGTTAAGTCTCTGTCATCGTTCAAATCACTAGATAAAATAGCTATTTTATATCAATAAATATCCTTCTGCCTTTCCTGTATGAGTAAAGCGTGCAGTGCTTTAGTCTCCATTCACAACAGGCAATGTAAGATGAACTGTGTGGGTAACATTTTTGTAGCACCTGCGCCATCATAGCAGCTGTGAAACAGTGGGTCACCTCTGCTGGTGCAGATTTTTATGAGCATGGCATGCAGGCTCTTGTTTACCACTTGCAAAAATGCCCAGCTAATGATGTTGACTATGTTGAAAAACTGTTTTGTAGCTGAGAATTAGCTTCATCAAGTAGTGTTGTTGTGCTTTTTATATCTCCTAAAAGGAGGCATTACTTTCAGAGCAACCTATGTATATTTACTAACATTGTAATAGTTTCCAGTTCTTTGGCATTCTTCTTCTGTCTGCTTATATAATACACTGAAGAAGAAACTATGTGAATGTTTCTGAGAAGTTCTTAGCATACCTTTTCCTTAATTTTTTCTGTGAAGTTGAGGAATCTTTAACAAAACAGCCTGGCAGCTTGATCTGCCTAATGGCAAGAGTGTGCATCAAGATTGATTTAAATGGCAAGAAATATTTAGAAAGAGGTGAGTCTTCCAAACTGTATCTGATAAACACAAATCTTGGTGTTCCAGCCTCCTTTAGTCACTGATCACTCCAGGGACAGAAAGACAAAACAAAACCAAACCAAACCAAACAAAACAAAAGCAGACAGAATAACAACAAACTGTGAGAAATGAACAGAATAAACAGGATGTTTATGTCAGATCAGAATTGCGGTATCTGACTGACTAACACTGGTCCCATGGATATATTTGTGTGGTACCCTGTTGGGATGTGTGCCATCTTTCTGAAATAATGAAAATGGCATAACTGTGGTAGGGAAGCTAAAAAATTCACCTGAGCAAACTTTCTGGACATCTCAGGAAATAAGGCTGTTGTATTAATACTAGTGTCTAAAACCGCATTGGCCATCACTCATTTGGATGTTTTTGCATGGTATTGTGTTTATGTGAATGCATGCTCTTTGTTCTTTGCTGACCATCCTGGACTGGAGTGATCCAATTTTGTTCTGGCAGAAAAGCCTTTTGAAACCTGTTACAACTTCTCTTCATGTAGTTCTAGAGAGTGATAAGGTCTCCCCTGATCCTCTTCTTCTCCAGACTAAAAAGTCTCCACGTCCTCACATACTAGAAGACAAAATGAAAACTATGAAGTGCCCTGTCAAATGAGAAGAACCTCAGATGGGATTTAATCAACTAAATACCATGCAGCAGGCACCAGATATTTCTAGGGACCTAGTGTTTCTCTTAATCCCATCCACTTGTGCAAATTTTCATCAGCTGATACTACCAGATACTACCAGTCAACATCACAAGTGGAAAGTATACAGTGTGGCAGAATTGTGAGAGCTGTTTACTGTCCACTGTTTGAGTCCAGTGTTCCTAAGACACCTGCTGGCCTGATCACTGAGAATGTGACATTATGATATGACAGAAAGGACAATTTGAACATCTAAGGAACTTGTCCAGTCAAATTGATGAAAACAACTTTGCTTTTATTTCCCTTCCTTTTGCATATGATGGAGTCATTTTTAACTGTGCACATGCACAACACTGAGTGGATTCTTATTTATGTTCTAAAATCACCATCACAGCAGTAATCAAAATAGCTGTCCTTGGTCTGAAACTACTCCAGGTTTCTAGTTAACAGTGGGCTAAGAGCTAATTTCCAAACTGCAGATAAATGTGCAGTTATTATCACGTAGGGATTTTGGTGAAGTCAGCTTTTGAATTTTATTGTTGCAAGGAGTAGGTGCAAGTGATAGAAAAGGGCTTTCTTATTCAGTTTCTTGATTCAGAAAGTTGCCCTACAATGTATGCACCCTTCTAGTGTTGATTGGTGTAAAAAAATCAAATATGAAAGTCAATCCAATAGCCACAGCCTGGTGGAAATCTCTGTAGCAGTGGTGTTCACTCAAAATGCCTTGACAAATATAGTCAATTCTTCCTCTACTTCAGTATTTTGTGCAGGTATTATAACCCTTAAATAGCTTAGGTGACCTCAGTGCTATGGGAAGGCAGCTGTGGGGAACCAAATTCCTCATATGTACAAAAATGACACAATGATTTCTATTTCCTCTCTGAGGGATTATTATAGTCTTGATGGCTCCTCATCATTAGCGTGTTGGAGGTAATTCAGGGTGAAAACCTCGCGCTGCAACTACGTTCATGGGCTTGTAAAAGTCTGTTCAGCTTTTGGAGATGACGCTCTCCATGAAATATGGTTCTCAGGGCACTGTTGACACCGCTTGGTCTTGTGGACACTAATTTCGACTTGATATCATGACCTCTTAACAGCCAAGTAGTGCACAAGAGGTGTCATTAAGCCAAGTATGAACCACTTCACCATTGTTATGGACACCAAACATAGTAACCAAGTGGAATATTCAGAAATTGAGCGAGGCTGGGAGTGGGAACTTGAGTACAATATGTCAATTCTGCATTGTTATGTAGGACACACTAAAAGATCTAAGGAGGCCATGTTTAAAAATAGAATAATAAAATTAGTACAGTGCAATCTGCCCTGCGGGGCTGACATGACCTGACTTGATGAAGCTGCACATACAGAATGGCTTTTATTTTTAGGGCACTCTATTTGGGATAACAATGACTCTGCTGATAGTGAAGCAGTGGGTATAGTTTGTCTTGATGGCTGGCACTTACGCTTGAAAAGAACAGAATAGCGTATTTAAACTGTCAGGCCTTAATTGTTTCATTAGATAGTGGTACCTTTTGCACAAAAGGAGCAAGTGAACTGCTGAAAGAAAGAATGATGAACAGCAATTTTAGAATGGCACAGAGGTGCTGCAGGAGCTTCTTCTCTTTCTTTGTTTCTTCCCAGTTCATCTCTGACACAGGGAGAAGTTTCATTTTTTAACATAATGACTATTATTAAAATCATCTTGAAGAATTTCGTGAGCACTGCGGTGTATATCTCCCGTATTTTTAGATATAAATGAAACTCAAAAAATGTTCATGCATCTGAATCGGGCTTTTGTGTTTCCAGCATCCAATTTATTGATGATAATGATGACTTGCACTTCTAAATGTATCTTTTATCCTGTAGGATCTCGGAATGGTTTTAGAGACAATATATATGCATGAATCACTTCATCTACCATCTGAAGTTCAGCCACAACTGGGTTGTCAACTATTTGGCTCTGCAAAGCAACACAAGAAAACAGCTTGAGCTAGAAAGTAAAGAACATTAATCATACTCAGATGAAATTATTACAGAGCACCCACACATCTTAGAGCCCTAAGAACACAGACACTAATTGAGAAATGGCACCAGGGCTGACCATCAAAGCTGTGAGTTTACGTAGTATATGGCAGGACAGCTTAAGAGTATACTCAGGCCACAAGAAGTTTGTAAATTATTTTACTCTCCTTTGCTGGAAGGTATCATGAGACAGAGGAGTTTGATGGGAATCTTGCCCTCTGTGAAATAGATATACGCACAGCTAACTTCCCACTTAAAGAGATGTAAGGAGTCTGATTCTCTTTTCAAAAAAGAGGTGGTTATATTTCATTAAAAAATTAGATCCTGAATGTAGGTGTTTTTTTTCTGTCACATTATTCCCCCTGCAGAGTTTTTTTCCTCAGATACAAAGGGTGGAATGTGATTAATGTCTTCTCACCTCCCGCGCTTGTTGCTCTGGAGAAAGTGGAGGGGAGGCTTTTCACAGATGTCCTCTTTTATCCCCAGGAGAGAATATGGCAGTAGTCTGGCTGCTCCTCCTGTGTAGGCTGTGCTTCTCTTCCTTTTTAGATGAGATAGCTGATTTATTTTGAATTTCATTTTTTAATTAGCTCACTTTAAGTAGGGAGCTATGTTCTCAGCCCTGTTTCACTTTTGTTTGTGTCTTAGTGCATGGAGGCATACCCACAGATAAATTATACAAGACTGAGCCACCAAATTCTGATTTCCATCTATATTAAAGTCTCGAACATGTTGCTCTAACAGCATATCATAGAGTTAAGACCACCCCTAGAATTTGTCCTACATATATCGGAGTTCTGGAAAAGGTCTGCCCACAGACAAAAGTTTGTCTCTCTGATATTTGAAGAATAATTTTAAAATTGATTATTTTGCTTCTGGGTGTTTCCCAGCCCGCTTTTAGCATACTATCTCCATACTATGTATGGAATTCTTCATTTTGTATGCTTCTTGACTATGAGTTCTATACACTAGCTTCTACTATATTTTTCTTTTGATCAAGAACAGTATTATTATTGGGATTAAAATGTCTAAATTCAGGTGTCTGCAATAGCTATTCTACAGCAGATCCAGTCTAGGTATCTATTTTAGAGAATTTGTTTGGCCTCCTAGATCTCAAAAAAGACATTGTTAGGAAAAAAGAAATCTAGTTCTGTATATGCTTTGCAGAATGTGTAGAAAAGTAGGGTGCAGGAATGGTGGACAGATCTTGCAGCTTTCCTTCAAATTCATGTTTCTCCAGAACTCAAACTCAGGGAATCTTTTAAAATCAATTCAGTTATTTACAATTTAAAATGAAGAGAGCACTTTCTGACAACAGAATGGTGGGAGGGCTGAACAGAGCAGTGAGGGGAGGAATATTCCAAGATTACGCAAATAACCTGAGTATGAGTTTGGAAGCCTCCTCTGGGATTGGTGTGCTTGAAAACAGGAATTTTCCAAAAATTCCTGCAAAATGAATAAAAATGAGTAAAAAGGAAGAGAGTATTGCAGAAGAAGAGACTATGTTCACATACTTCAGTTGAGCTACCTATTGCATTTAAAGAGAGTACTGGAAAAGAAGACAAGTTTAAAAAGTCTCTAGATTAGTCAAGAAGATATTGGACCAGGTTAGTTTTGTGTAGTGAACTTGTTATATACAAAGCTGATGCTAGTATTTTATGGCTCCCTCCACCCAGAATTCCAAGCCACTAATTTTTTGCTTTGAAGTTGAGTTGCAGTTTCTGCCAATGATTCACAATGATTCATTGTGTTGCCTAGACCAGTGTGATGCTCACTTGCTAATTTAAAATCTTCACAGCCCTTTAGATCTGCATTTTTAATGCTTAAAGTATTCCACTTAATTAAGGTTTTAGGTTTCTGCCTAAATAGGTGTGAGCATTATTTGGTAGTCAGATTAATCCTTGTTAACAAAATGGTTCATGTTGTGCCATGATTAGGAAATATTATTGTTACATATCCTATATTCTTACTGTATGAATCAATCTATAGGCAGACCAAAGCAGTTAGTGTGCTTACAGGTGCAAAACCATTGAAGATTACAGACTGGAAAAGGTTGAGAAACATGGAGAGCTGGATCCATATCAGATTATGCATTTTGTTCTTGTGTTCTCTTGTTTTCCACTGGCATGATTTGTTCTGTTGATTTCAGTAATTCTGAGCATTTAGGATATTCTGGTTGGAAAGAATTCATTTATATTTGTATTCATACTACCTCCATACTACGTATGGAATTCTTCATTTTGTATGCTTCTTGACTGTGAGTTCTATACACTAGCTTTTACTACAGTTTTCTTTTGATCTAGAACAGTATTATTATTGAGATTAAAATGTCTAAATTCAGGTGTCTGCAATAACTATTCTACTGCAGATCCAGTCTAGGTATCTGTTTTAGAGAATTAGTTTGGCCTTCTAGACTTACATTGTCTCTCATGAGGTTTTGGATACAGAGGTTTCTGCGTAACTGCAGTTCACATTCAGCTGTATGTACTTTCTGTCTAGGATCTGAATTGGACTTAAGTTGAATATTTGGAAATTGATTGTGTTGAGTAAACACTGTTATGTAGACACCTGAAAGTGTGTAAGACATCTGCCTCCAGTGGTAGATGCAACACATGAAGAGGTCTACAGCAGAAGTAGGTGAAGGCCAAATGAGAGATATCATTGCATCTGGTATTTCACTAGACAGCAGAGTGAAGGCAACTGAATCAGGGCCTTGGAGTTCATTCAAACTGTTTGAGTCAGTTGGCACTCTTTCTGAAGCAAAATGCCTTTCACTTCCACATTTAGGCCTATTGTTACTTATCTAATGGTTGTAATAAAGGGTTTTTTTTTGTTTGGGTTTTGTTTTTTTTCTTTTTTTTTTTTTTTTTTTTTGGTGATTTGTTTTATTGTAGGAGTAAAAGCAGTCAGTATGGCAATGCACTTTGTTGAGCACACTATGCAGACCATACTTGAAGTGAAAGCAGTATGCTTAGATACTGACAGTTCCTGTAAAGGACATAGTTCACACCTGACTCACTATCAACTGAATTTGTAAGAGATGTGTCAAAATGTGATGGCAAAAAATTTTATTCTGGTAGCTAATGTGCAATCAGCTTTTAGCCTTACTTCTGGACATAAACTCTAGAAAGTATTTATCAACAAGCAAAGCTGAATCTAGAAGCATGTGAATTAGCCACTTAGGAAACATTTTCTTCCTGAATGTTTTTATATCAGTATTAGACACCTTGATTTTACAAATCTATATATCGATTTATTATATATATGCAAATAAGATTAAATGAGTTTTGGTCACTTGCCAATGAAGCCACTTATCAAGGCACGTAGCACCATTCCACATGGTCCAATGACTCCTTTCTCCTTACATCTGTGTTGCAATTGAAACCAGATAAGCCATACTAGCATGATCACTATCAGTTAAAGACACTATCTTAATGGCAATATGCCTAACAAGATATGACCATAGAAGAAATCTGTGAGAGGCACAGAGTACCAATTGTGCAGTGGGTTAAAGTCCGAAGAAAGATTAGTTTTGACAGTCAGCCCTTGTAGAGGGGTCCTCTTTCTGGAGCAGCTCCATCAGTTTTTCTTCTTTCCTGAAATTATATTGCAGTCAATTCAATTTTTCTCTTCTCTTTCTCTAGATAAGTGATGAGGTCCTAATTTATAACTTCTAATGTAATGCTCTTAACCCAATGTTCTTATCTTCATTCCCTTTCTCACTTTCAATTTATCATAACCTTTCTTTCCAATATAGTCCATTATTCTTTTTCTCACTTACAAGTACTTCAACGTAGATGATCAGCAGCAGAAAAAAACCCATAGCAGTGCTGCATGTTCCAAAGCCTCAACACAGTAATTCTTTCTATTTTCTCTAAATTCTCTTCATCTGATTTCCACCTAACCTTTTTGTAAAGCATCATCTCTTGGACACAATGGAAACTAAATTTGACTCAGAGTTGTGTAACCTTGACAGTTATTCGTTGTTTAATGTAATGCTTAGTGTTGTATATTCTTTGACACATTCATTCCACTTTGAAAGAAATTTTAAAAATAACAGAAGGACATTAAAATTCAAAGTTAGCCATAAGAATCATTAGGAACTCAGTATTTTAAATATGTAAAGTTGTATCCATTACATAGAAAAATAAAATGCTGGCAAATTTGCATAAAAACATTTTGAATAATGCTTACAGGAATACTGTGATTTCTTAAAAAGCAAATAAATCTGATAAAGTTAATAAAGTTATGGAGATAATCTGGTAGTTAAGCAACTATGCATATGCCCTGTTATCAGTTTGCTACCTTTCCTTTTTTTAAGGATTTTTTTAAGATAGTAATTGAAATTAAATCAAAACAAGAAAAAAATAGAAACCCACTTTGAGTTTCCAAAAAATTTGGGCGAGACAGTATGTCATGCAGTACTCCTTATTCCTGTGGTTTGTTATGATGTGTCTATGTGTATGCCTGAGTACGAAACAATATGTTTTAGGATGCTAGAAATGTGCTAGAAATCTATGCGATTCTTTGTCAATTCTTTAACCTGTTTTCCTCCCTTCTCCCCCTTTTCCCCAAGCTGTAAGAGGTAACTACTGACTAGTAGAGGTAGATTTTCTGCAAATGAAATGTAAAGAAAAATGTCACGTTTACTTTAAGGCCGAGCCACTACAATTCTATGATTCTGTGATTCTGTGATTCTGTGATTCTGTGAACTATAAGCAAGGGACACAGTATGTGATGTAGAGAAACACAAGTTGGATCTTCGATATTGGGTCACTTGCACATCCTGCTTCTGTCTTACCTGGCAATGAATACCTGGCTCTTTTAAGATTCTGCGATATTCCTGACTTTCTTGAAGCATCCAGAAAGACTCCAAAGTTACATAACTGAACTTAAACTTATGTCTTTTCATAGTAGCTTAAGATTAGCTTACCAGAGATAATAGTAATCATCTGTTTTCTCAGTTGGACCATAGTTGTGTATATCTGTTCATTTAATACTTTTCCTTGAGTAAGCTACTCGCGGTTTACTGAAATCACTGATTCCAGGAGGATAAGTAATTTAAAATGTCTTTGTGGTAGAATATTTATGAACGAAAAGACTTCTCAGCAAGTATATATTACATATTACTTTTTGTGTTTTAGTTCATATTTCATACCATCTCTCTTGTCAAATCAAGACTGGAAATAGCAAGATTATCTCAAGATTAATTGCCTTTTCAGACTACAGGTTTTCCTGAAGGACTGAGATCACAACATGGCAAATTTAAAGATTACCTCAGGTCTTCAGAAAAGAAAATTCCTAGTTACCCGGGTCTTAATGTGAACCATGCAAAGATCTCAAGATTTGGCTTGAAATCAACGCAGAGAACTACAAGTACCACTAATGAAGTTCTTGGCTTAATTAATTTAATTAATTTGTGACAGCAAGTTGCCTTTGTCTCCCAGTGATTCAGACTGGAATAGAATAACCTACTCTCCCCATACTGAAGTGCTGCATGTGTAAGTTAATTTCCTATAGGATCTACTTGCAATTGCAAAGAGGCATACTAACTTGAGAGTTTAAATGAACCGAGCAGAAGAATTGTTGAAACATCTCCTCAAAGTAAAAACTGAAGAAGTAAACTGCAATAGCAAAGTACTGCTTCTGCAAAGAGACATTTATGTAAATGCCAAATCAAGTGGTTCCTAAAGTAGCAAATTTCATAGCAAAAATTTTCATCAATATTCTTCTTTTATTTTTTTCTTCCTGTTTTTGGTGAAAGAAAATTCAGAAGTGTACCTGGATTATTTTTGACCTGTTTACATAGCAAGTCATGGGTGCATTTGCCAGGCTGTTGAGGCTGCAACAATCTGTTAGCCAATCTAGGTAGGCAATTAGGCCAAGGTAACAGTCAGCTATGGAATAGTATCTGGCAAACTTGTTACATTGATATCAATCTTCAAAACAAAGAAGGGGATCATCAGATTTTTTTCCTTTTTTTCTTAAAAAAAAAATCTCAGCTTTATCTCTTTGAAAGACAAGGTAAGCAAGTGAAGCCAAAAGATCCTGTTTGGTAGGCTTCTTCCACACATTGTTGGTGAGATATATTTTAATTTATTATTATTACTAAGCATATAATTGTATTAAAGAACAAATATGAAAAATACAAATGTAAACAACAAATAGAATTCCACACATGAAAAAAAAGCTGCCAAAATTTAATCTGTCCCAGGTATAAGCAAGGCCCAGGGAAGAGCACTTAGAATTTGGCTAAGAGTATGGTTCTGATTTCCAGAATTGTCTAACGTAGAATCAAATAGACCCTATTTACCTTTATTTACCTCGAGTAGACTTTATTTGCACACACACTCCTACACTCTGGAATTCTTTATTATTCAGATATGAGTCCTTCAGAAAGCTTGTAGTGGTTGAATATTGAAGCACTCTAAGAACTGAAAGTTATTTAAATTTTATAATGATTCCTCATAGTTAGATTTATTTTTTTAAAGCAAAGATCAAAATAAAATTTCTAACTCCCAATGAAGCTTCTGTTTGGGATGCTGAATGTGTAAAAACAACTGAATCTGCTTATGTACATTAAAAATTTTATTTCAGTTTTATTTATTTATTTATGTATACATATATAGATATATGTCGTATCAAAAATTGCAGCAGACAATGCCAGCCTTGCAGTGATGTGGTTGTGTACTATGAAGAGTAGCATCTGTGGTCAGGTAAAGACAGTGAGGAGGCTACTGGAAAGCTGAGACTGCTTCTAGCCAGTGTGTTCACAAGACTCAACATGCATTACAGAAAAGCCAACAAGAACAGGATATTAAAATGCAAAATTCTCATTTATTTTAGAGCTGTTATGCACTCAGTAAAGGTCTTTTCCTAAAATATTCATTTTTAACTAAAATGAATTTATCAGTTTGAGAAACAAGTCTCCAGCTCCAGATGAAAAATAATCATGTTTTGATTTATGTATTTAATATTTCACCATGAAAATGTAAAACTCCAGCAGTTATTTTATAGTGACTGAAATCAGGGAATATAGGGACAATTTATTATATTTATTATTTTGCTTTATAATACTATAAATCAACATTATTGAAAATTAAATGTGTGTTAGACTGTGAGGGAATTTTGAGATATAACAATGTTTTACATATGACATTCGAAGATATGGTGGTAATCTGAATTATTCATGGGAAGTGCAAATTTTCCTTTGACAATCAAATTAATAAAACAATTTCATTTCTAAAACCTATTAATGCTCTGCAGGAAAAAAATCAACAGGAATTTATTTGTTTATTTAGATTATTTTTTATTTTGTGTAGTAGTGTAAATAAACAAAATAAAATGAAATAATCCTAGGTTTTTTATACTTTCCTTTGTTCTAAACCTTCTCATAGGAAGACTGTACAGGATCTGTCACTGCTCCTGTTATGAACTCTGCAGTTCAAGAATTATTTCAGCTGTAAAAATTGATCTGGATAGAAACTGCAACAGAGGTCTCAGACCAGGAGCAATTTTTAAAATCAATTATTAAAAAACCTCATCCATTTACAAATGTCAATAACCATTTAGTAGAGAGCTTCACGTTTCTAAGTGTTCCTTTGTTCTTCTTTTCTTTTCCTCCTTTCCCTTTTCTTTTTAGTTGTAGGTATCTTTTACTTTCTTAAGAAAAAAGTGATTTGATCTACAAAACCAGCTTGTCCTTTGCTGCCTTAGATTTAGATGCAATATTGCCAGCACGTTTTTAAATCGGGCCTGTAACACTCAGGCCATTCCAGTGATAAGTTTCTTATGCTTGTACACTTAGATGTTATTTTTCTTCCCTATATATCCTGCATTGAAGTCAGATCAAGTTTACAGCTCTTAAAAATGGACCTTTAATATCTCTGCAGATGCACCTTTGCTGCAGTACATATTCATCTCTATCATCTTTTATCCTGCAAAAGAATGGCACATGGAATTTTGAGTAGATTTGATTTTCCAAAGATGGTATTCTGTGTTTGGGAATTCTATGTCATTCGAATGAGTATGATAGTGAAAAGTCTCACTTGTACAATTAAAAAAAAAAAAAATGTTTCTTGAAGTATATGTCTGAAGTTAAACTTCAGAGTTTGCAGTTTGGCTCCAGGACTCATGTTTGTTTAAATATGAGCTAAGCATTTGAAAGCGGAAAAAAATAAAACAACATAAAAAAACCTCATACAAATAACAATGAAAAAACAACAGACTACTCATTTAGATGCCTGATTATGGCTTTAGGATGGAATCCTGGGACTGTCAATGGGAATTTGTCACAGATTTGATTTGAGCAAGGATGTTAGCCTTAATTCTTAAGAATTAGAATTTAAAGATACTTAGCAGCTAAACATGTAGACAGACAGCCATCTGGATTTTCAGTAGGGTCCTGCTGATTAAGACCACATAGTATATAGGGAGCCAAGTACCCTGATGCTTCTGAAAATGTCTCCCAACCTTGATTTACATTGTGAAAAATCTAAACGTTATCCATAATTTTATCCTTTTTTAGTTATATATTATTTAAATTTTAACCTTTCATTTTTTGAAAATGTTAGTTTTGCCTGTGTAGTCTCTCACAATTTTCCATCAAATGTATGGACTTCTCATATTCTTCTTATGTTCTTCCTGTTATAATGAGCAGATTGTGGTCAAATTTGGTGAGAGAGAAGCCTGTGGGGTGTCTGCTTCATTCTGCATAAAAGAGGCACTACTGGAGTATGAAAATGTGCTTGGAAGGGATGTGTAAGCCTGCAGAGGAAGACACTGCCTACAAGGGAGCTGTATGTTAGCTTTTGTTTGTAAGCAACTTTCTACAGTGATCAAAGAGTTGCAGAGATTGGTGGTGTAGATTGTGCCCTGGGGTAAACAGGGCCGACCTGTTGCAGGACACACCAATAAGAAGCTGCAGAAAGTGGTCCAGTCAGCAGCAGGAGCCCTCAACAGGCATGGGAAATGTTGCTGATTAGAGTTGGAGGCTGTAGCTTTGACTTCATATGGTATATTATGTTAGACTTAGAGGTTCGCTGTTGTTGCTAGAGCATAGGAAAAATCCCACTAAGATCAAGGCTAGGACACGGTTTGAGATAATTTTTCGAATTTAGTCTTTCTGCTTATGGCAGGTTTGGGCACACTGTATTGTTAGGTGCATTTTATGGGCAACTATCATTTGATAATCTCTCTTCCAATCTGCTGTGTTGTGTTTTCCCATCAGATGGCAGTAACAGCTACCTGTATCACGTGCACTTATGCATGAGACCATTCTCGGTGCCCTCTAAAGTTGGACAAGGGGATCCAGAAAAGGCCAATAGATTCCACCCTCAGAGAGTGTTCTGCAGTTTTGAAATGTGAACTTCAGCTTTGTGACTGCATTGAGAAAACTGGGCTGAACAAGAAATGGATACTCCAAATGCCTTCCTTTGCTGCAGTTCACATTGGTAGAATGGAAGTGCTCTTCAGAGGCAATTTGTCAATTGTCCTTCACCACATCATCTGCAGCATGCAAATGCAGGGTTCCTTTTGGCACATGTTCTGTATTTGCAATCTCTTAGCTGATAATTAAACTCACATTTTTGAAGATTTTCCACTAGTCACAGCATGTTTTATAGTTTAAAAGGGCTTATACAAACATATGATGTTGTCATGGCTGTTGGAAAACATAAGGAAATGGATGATTAGCTACAGCCTTCTCTGTAATTTAGAAACATTGATGAACTAGCTCAAATTGTAGTGAGTACTGGAAGAAGAATAATACAGTGAAAGCTTTATTGTTTCTTTCAATACAATTTAGAAAAGTAATAAGTCTACTGCACTAGCTCTTACCTTTCCTTTTATATAAATCCAGATTTTAATGCTTAAATTTATATGCAAATATCAAATAATAAGAATTTACCTAAAGCAGGCTATGTAATCCAATACAACAGCTCGCTTGCATTTCTTGAAATGGGAATGTTGACAGGCATCAGTGAGACTAGGCATGTTAAAATGTGGCAAAAAATGAGTGCTGGAAAGATGGAATGTGTAAAGGTGAATTTCTGCTAAAAGAACACATGACCCTGTAGTCCATTAATGGAAAACCAGATAGATTTGACTCCTCTCATTTTTTCCTTGCAAATGCAGATGGTGCCTTGCATTCTGACTCAAGTAGAGTTAGGTCTAGACGACAGGACAACTCCGTATTACATCTTGTGCCTACCTACTCTGCAAACATGAGTGAAGCAGAGAAGGGCTAATGTCTTTATGGAGCTATATTGCCTCTGCTGGAAGAATGCTGCCAAAGCAACACTCCTTTCCTGCATTTTTGCCGTTTTCCATTGTCTACTGTTCAGTGTCATCTTAATTGAATTTTTAAGTACAGTTTGTGGTGTAGTAAGTAGCAGTGCTATCTTGTGGTTTAACATTTTTTTCTCCTCCACCTTGAACTACACTCGACTTCTGAGCACTAACTGTACTATTAAGTCTGTTGTTTCATTATGACGCTGAAATTTAGCTAAAACCAGAGGTGGGAGACTGCAAAATCTGTAATGTGATGTGTAATATGATGTAGGTACAGATAGGCTCAAGGAAGAACTTACTGTTCCTCAGAGATGGCAAACTCAGCTCATAACTGGAAACACTCTTGCAAAGTTAACTCTTATTTTCATGGTTTATTGCTCTGAATCAGGATTCAAAGACAATTTAGAGGTAAAGGGCTAAATTTAAATGGACTTAAAATACAATTTAAAAGCCGGTGACCTAATATAAGCAGTACATCTTAAAATTTAATGTTTATCTTGATTGTGAGAATTAGAAAAAAAAAAATCTTGATTGTCAGGAAGAGGTGAAGAAGCTAATCTGGCACAGAGAAGATAATCTGACAGTTCTTTACCTCTGAAGCACCTCGTGTTGATTGGTGCTGAAGACAGACTACTAGAGTATAGGGACAACATATTTATTGTGTGTGAAAATAAGTTATTGTGATATGATAGGTGAAAATTTGTTTGCCTAAATACAGCCGTATTTAAATAGTTAAATTTTCAGCATAAAAGAAACCTTTTTTGAACAAAAAAAAATCTCACATCCTCCCTCAAATAAAGTAAGATAAGTAAAAACATCTGCTTAGCCATTGTAACTAGTCATTGTTAAGCTGAAAGAATAACGTATTAGTACCATGCCTTGAAGTAAGATCACAGGTGGAGTCTCTTCTGCCAACTGTAATACTAGTATTGCCATGATACTAATATCACAGAAAATTTTCTTATCAACAAGTTATAGACAATTTTTTGTGTTCAAAAACTAATTCCTCACATCTTTCCTCACAGTTTGTAGTATAAATCTTGTAAATGGCTTCTGGAATTAGCTAGCTTTTTCAAATTGAGAGCATTCCACACTTTCAATCTACAGAAAAAAAAAATAAAACAAAAAAATAACAGAGGGAAAAAAAAAAAGTAAATGAAAGCTTAATTTGTATGTGAAGTGCTTGATGAAGAAACACAGTAAGGAAACTCCTAATTGCCTCTCCTAACTAGTCCAAGCATGCTTTGGTATTACAGCATGCAGATTGCATTAAGAATGGTTCCATAATGTTAGGTTACATGGCGGGTGTCTCAGGCTTTTTGTATGCATGTATGGTTTACAAGCAAATTCTACATAGCTTTATTGTGGTTTCTTGCCCCTGACTAACAAGAAAAACGTTTTCAAGAGCACATTGAAATTGAGTGGCTAGTTGTAAAACTATCACTGTCCTGTTTTTTATCATTTTGCCCACAGAATACTCTCAGCTTTAGCCAGGTTTTTTTTTTTTTTTTTTTTTTTTTTTTGACACAGATGAAGGAACAACAGGGGTTGCTTGGGTGAGGTGCATTTAAACTAACACAGGAAGCTCCAAGCAAGTTATGGAAGGTGGCCTTAACCTCTTGGTTATATATATATAAGTTATATATATATAACTTATAGAGTACTTGTGGGGAAGTCATGTTTCTAGTTCCTAGTCATGGGGTTCTCCAAATTTGTGACTCACCTCCTAACATAGTGCATATGCTTTCTGTACTGAACACTGACCTGTATGAGCTACAAGTAAGCAGTGGAAATAAACACAGAATATCATTCTTTTTCTTGGCCTTTTCTCCATATTATGGACTTCAGATGAGACAGAGGACTTTCCATTGACTTTCTGCACCAGTTGATTTTCGCTCTATAAATGTCTAAAGGGATGATTGCACATGCATTTCTAGTTTTGGCAAGCTATGGTTTTGATTGAATATCCACACAAAATAACCAAGCATGGCAGTAAGGGAATAACTTAAGGCAAGAAAACCTAACTGCAGTCTGACAAGTGAAGTACACAAGAGCTGAGGAAGTCTCCCAGGCAATTACCTTATGTACAGATTACTGTGCCTCTATGTGCTTATTTTGCATTATTTGAATTACATGCAATAGTTTCATGGCTGTATGATGTTGAAATACTTACACTGGATTGCCTGGTGCAAGGGAAGCATGAAGAGAGCATCTAAAAATGCTCTTAAATGAAGCCTTATGACAGAGAGAATGGCTTCCTATGCACAGTTCCTTTCACTGTAGATAGGGTAAACTTGGCTGAGTTTGGACTGCAGCATCAATGTAATCACTTACATGGTTTAGTATGAACCATATAAATGCAGTTCAGACAGGTTTGGAACTTTTGTCTCCTACTTGGAGCTATGTAGTTTTTTGTTTCTTGTTTTAGAGGGAAATGCTAGAGAAATGTATCTTAAGACATGACAGTCAGTAGTTTATCATTAACCAACACCAAGAAGAAAAATGTGACAGATCAGCTGTTGTGCAAAATACTGGAAAAAGACTTGTTTTTGCTTTCAAGCTACTCTCTCCATCTTGCCTCCTACTCATGTGATGTTAAACTGTTGGGTGTTGTCTTCTGCTTTTTCCACTCACAGTCAGCCCATCGTGATAGTGGCCAGAAAATCTAGTCTTATTGGTCTATATCATTTAATAACAAACACTAAACTATCTTCCCTAAGAAATCAATGTGATTTCGAAATAGGCAAAAGCGGAGTAGACTTAAAATCCTTTAGAAGTATTTCTTAAGGAGCCAGCAATGGCTCACTAACTGATCTACCTGCAGTGTTTCAGTTCAGTTCAGTCTTACTGATTAAAATCCAAGTGTAATATAATTGACTGAAATAAAGAAAAGTTCGCTGCTCTTCTTCTTTCTAGTCTTAGGAGAATATATATGAAATACTATCACTGATTGTTGCTTAAGGGAGCAAAGATTAAGTCTTCTTCTTTGGCCTGATCATATATTTCCAGAAGGGTATAAGTAAATAAGTGAATCCCTGAAGTAAAAATCTTGATGACGTGCATTGCCTTTTGAACTTATTAAGCCAAGTTTACTTATGCACAAACATACTTGATCAATAAGTAAACTCTGCAAAATAACTCTTCAGGAACAAGAAACAATCACTGATGATTTGTTTTAAGAAGTCAGACTGTTTTACTATCAGAGCTGGTGCTAAGATGGGTAGATCAGGAGAATGGGTGCCTGTCTTTAGCAGTACAAATCTGTAGTTTTAATTTGTGGGCAAGGCACTGACATTTTGCCTGAAAACAGATGTTTAAAAATAAGATGTTAAAAAATTGTCTTTGACTTTATTTCCTCTGATTTCTTTAAATGTATTTATTTTTTGAGTTTTGCAAAATGGCTGTAGCTCTCTGGCAAGGCAGAGCCCACTGTGCAGGCTGAAATACTCAGTGTAGAAGGAGGAAAAAGGAGGAGGTGGAGGGAGGAGTCCTCTTTTCCTTTCATTTAGATTCACTGCATGTTTACCAAGGTGAAAAGATTAGTGCGCTGGAGATCATTTGCTTTCATAAGCTTTAAACTAGAGTAGAAAAAGTTTCATGTCTTGATTCTCTTCCAACTGCTCTTTCTCTCAGCAAGGCATATAGGAGCAAGCTGAGACATATTGATTGTCAGCAGACTCTTCCAACAAAATTGCCCTGTCTGAATCAGTTAAACTGGGTGGGAAGAGATAAATTCTGCCAGTTTTCTCCCATCATTTCTCCTAGCATGTGGTGAAACACCCAGAGCATTCCTTAGGGTTTTATAAACCAGAATAAATTCTCTAGATTTCTGTATCCAAATAAAGTTAAAATTCTAGCCCATGTATAGCTGTAATTCACATAGCTTGTAGGCTTCTTGTGTCTTCTACAGACTTGCTATGAAATATCAATTCTCTTCATGTTTCATGCAGGAAAAATATTTTTAAAAGGTTAGGAAATAGGAAATTTAGGTTTCATATTGTCTATATTTAAACCTAATTTGAGGGAAACATAATGCTATTTAAATCTTTTCTCTCCTGAACTCCACCTCAGGTGGAATTTCTGAATGAATGATAGAACTATCCCCAAAACAAAATAAAACAACAGAACCACCCCAAATAAACAACTCAAAACCCATAAAAAATGACTCACTCAAAGATAATTCCAATCAGAACACATAAAACATCAGAGAAGGAATCTTAAAAGTTAGCTGAAGTTAACCAGATTGCTTTCTCTGACTGATACTTTCTGAAGATTACTAGAACATTTTTCATGATAATCATTTCAAAGTAACAGTCAGTAATAAAAGCCTATTTACTGATTCACAGCAAAATACTATAGAGATATTTGACAGATAATAAGAAGAATCTCCTGCTTTACCAAGATCCCAAGTGGATTAACTACTAGTATGAAGGTCAAAAAGTTCTTCTAAGTAAAGTTACCTTATCACTGCTGAGGAAATCAGAGCAGCCTTTCTGCTGATATTACGGCAAAACAAATCTTCTTATTGAAAACAAAATTATAATTATTTTCAAATAGATTATCCACTGCAATTTAAATCATAGAATCATAGAATATTATGAGTTTGAAGGGACCCACAGGGATCCAAATCCTTGCTCCAAACAGCACTACCCAAGATTCAAACCCTATATCTGAGATATTGTCCAAATGCACCTTGAACTCCTGCTCTTTGGGGTATGTCCCCTGCCCTGGAGAACTTAGCCTGTTCCATACGCACCACCCTCTTGTGAAGAAACTCTTCCTGATACCTCACTGACCCTATTTATAGCTCTTCTTTGGACTCTCTCTAATAGCTTTTTTTCCTTCTTATAGTGTGCTAATCCAAACTGCATCCAGTGCTCAAGGTGAGGCCATACAGCACAGAGCAGAGCAGGACAATCCCTCCTCTTGTCCAGTGACAATGCTGGGCCTGATGCACCCCAGAGTACAGTTGGCCCTTTGGGCTGCTGAATAATAAGGTCAGTTTGCATTTTCTTCTATGAAGGATGAGAGAAAAACTTAACACAAGTGATCAGGAGTGAAGAATAACCTTATAAAAGCAAACCAGTACAAAGCATTGTTCATTAGGCTGCTTGGTCTTGAAAGCAGGGAGAAAGGAATTTCCAAGACCTGATTACTGCTTCACCACTGACTTGCTGGGTGCCCTGGGCAAGTCATTGCCTCTGCTGCTCTTTGTCTCTCTAGAATAGCAATACAGATGCCTAACCATCCCTCAACAGTATTAAGAAGATTAATTAAATGCTGTATTAATCTGTTGCTGTGACTCAATCCTAACTGTTCCTTCCTGTATCAACAGTCCCAAATCACTACATGATTCCAATCTAGAGTAATGCACAGGAAAATCACTGATCTCTATGATCTGCTTTAAACCACCTAGTTACTTCATACAAGGCTGAAGGATATCTGCCTCCTAGTGCAAATGGAAAAAATAGTATTGTACAAAAGCACGAAAATTATTTTTCTAATATCATAAAAGGCAGAAAAAGGAGTACCTCTACCTGTAAGGAAAACCACAAGGCAAAGATGGCTCAAAGACAGAATTTGAATGGTGTACCATGGGGCCAGTTCTGGAAGCCACAGCACATGGGGAGAGTTGAGACCTCCTGAGCAGCAGTGTCCCTTAGCTCTCACTCAGATTTGTCATATTATCCTCTAATTTGGAGAAGAAAGATACAGTCTGGCACACCATTCTTCATAGACTGTCAGTTCTGTTTTATGGCGGTCCTGCCTGATGGCAGATGTAGAAAAGGAATTTCCATTCCATGGATGGCTGGAACAAAGTAACTGTTTCTCAACACATGTGTGCCTCCCTGCCTCTCAGTCCACTGGACCATTCTGGACTGGTCAGTCATAGGGGCAGTGAATCTTTAATGCCATCCTGGCTTTGAGAGGACAGGAGGAATAGATATGAAGAATAACCTATAAAGCTCTAAGACTCTTCCCTTCCCTTCCCTTCCCTTCCCTTCCCTTCCCTTCCCTTCCCTTCCCTTCCCTTCCCTTCCCTTCCCTTCCCTTCCCTTCCCTTCCCTTCCCTTCCCTTCCCTTCCCTTCCCTTCCCTTCCCTTCCCTTCCCTTCCCTTCCCTTCCCTTCCCTTCCCTTC
>NW_024962258.1:1806930-1857558 GCF_019238085.1 Lagopus leucura
ATATATAACTTCCTCCTATTTGCCATGCTTTTAATGCACTCTAGTTTAAATGGCAAGGGCATCCACAGTTTACGAAGGTAAAGGATATTGACTTTTTGTCTACTTTATAGCTTCTTTGTAACTTAAGAAAGCCCCAAATTAACTTGATGTAGAAAGATTTTTTAATTTTTTTTTTTTCCAAAAGCTCATGCAAATTACATTTCTGCTGAACAAAACTGATGTAGCTGAGTTAGGACAAAGCACATTATGGTAGATGCAATGTGGTTTTATATACAATTACTCACTGTGAAGATACTCCTTCACCCCTGACTTAATCATAACTAAATTTTAGTGCTATCAGTGCTGCATTCTGAACAGAGAGATACAGTAGGGATTACATTATTGTTTTATGTATGAGCATAAATAACAGAGTCAGCAGATATTTAAGCCCAGGGAGATGTTTTCTCTACTGAGAAGTGAGATACTGCAAATACTTATTTATTTTCTCGGAGATGTTAAATGGAAGTTTCATGCTGACAATTATCTGCATCATGGTGCAAACTGTGCTAGACTGATTGGTGGTTTAAATGTCATTACCCTATTACTAAGGTAGCAACGACTCTCTAGGTGCTGAAAATGCAAGATGCAGACTATCTGGAGTTATTTAGCAGATATTGAAGTATTCTCCTATATTTAAACCTCCATATTTTTCCTTCAATGGCTATGGAGACAGCCTTTACTGTGTAAATCAATATTCTGCGGTTTTGTTGGTTCCATAGTCTGGAGACCGAAACAAAAGGTGCGAAGTTACTCCATTCATCTTAATGGGGTGTTAATGACTTCAAAGGCTGCTTGTGACCATTTAAATGTGAATGCTATTAATCAACAGGATAAAACACAAACACCCAGCTTGAGTCTTGGAATTGTAATTGCGTAGGGCAGAGGGGTCCAATTTTGGTTGCTGAATGAAGATGCATGTTTAAAAATAGAAAAGAGGGGTGGAGGGTGGAATCCTTACTTCTTTGCTTTGGCAACATTAAAGGGAAAAAATCCTAGTTAATGCTTTATTGTTGGTTATAGAAACGTATTGCTATCGCAATCACAAATTAGATAGTCTGCAGGAAATGAGTAACTCTCAGCAGTGCTGTCATTTTGATTATTGCTACAAGACAGCAACTTGCAAAATTAAATTTCCTTCAGAACAGTTCTCCTGTGTCCTTTGATCATAAAACTCATTCTAATAATCACCTCCCCCACAGACTCCCTCTTAGGATCGGTGTGGAAGATTTTACCAGCTTTTGTTCTGTGTGGTATTTTTTTTTATGCTGTAAACACTCAGTCATTTTAACCTCTTTGGTGCTTGCATCAGTATAAAATTTGAGGAGCAGGAAGGGATGTTACTGACATTTTATTTTTGTGAGTGTACTACTGCTTACTTCTCAAGAGCTGCCATATTATTATTATTATTATTATTATTATTATTATTATTATTATTTGCTTAGTACACAATGCAACTTTTCATTTTGTGCTCCTCTCACCTGAGGACTACTAGGGTTGTCTTTACATGAAATGATCTCATCATCTACAGTATGTAGGGAGATAGGGACTGTCTTGTCCTTGTGCCACAGTTGTGCCACTGATAATAACACACTTCCCTTCCTGCCCCACCCTGTCTTTTCTTACTTTTCTGTATCAGGTTGGCTGAATCATGTAACTATTTCAACTTCACTTTTCATAATCATAACGCAATCTGTCACAATTTCATATTCTGCAGAATTGTGGCCCTTTTAAAGGAAGAAATTACATTATCTATAAACTCTGGGTGCTGAAGGGTGTATTCTACATACAGTTTGAGGGGGAGACATCAAATAGATGGTTGTCTGCATAGTTGAAGGATTGCCACTTGAAGTGATGCCAGTAGGACAGGAAGGACCAACACCTCCTTTATCCTACGGGTTTTTCTGCAAGGGACAGTCTGTCACAGTTCAGTGTCATGACTCTTGAAAAAAAAAAGGCTTTTACAATTTTTTTTTCTTTTTTTTTTTTTTTTTTCTTTCTCATGGCCAGGAATAACTGGGGAAACTCTCTGCCTCTGTTTGCAAGGTAGTTGGCCAACACTGAACCTGAACTTACCAGTGGTGTTGTGAACTGCTTTCTTGACTTCTTGTACACCATTAGGTGGGTGCTGACTCTGAATTTCACCTGTCTTTTTCTGAGATTCTGAATAAGGTTTCCACATCAGTTTTTCCAAGATACTTCCCATCTGACATGCTTTTTGTTTCTCTTACTGACATACCACTCCTGAACAAATACTTGGTATTATCTTTGGTCTGGAGCCAGGTTTATTGCATAAGAGATTTGCCTGAAGCCTCTAGTGTCCTCTTACTCTTGCCAGGTGATGCAGATTGTAGCCTCTCTCATATGGCTGGACTGCATTCTTTGTTTTAAAGGAAACTCTTTTCTATTAAAGTAACATATCTAAATAGTAAATGTTCTGAGAGAATGGTACTACAAGTTTTTTCTCTGTATTTATCCTGGTAAGATCCTGGTAAGAAGACCTGAGAGGACTATAAGGAAACACCCATCTTATATAATTACAAAAAAAAAGGAAGGTATTACAAATATTTCCTATTACTTACAGACAGATTGCTTTTTGTCTTTTGTTTTATCCTGTCCTATATATTATTGACAGCCTTGCCTAGCTTGAATGTGATATAACCATGTAGTTTGAACAATTTGCAGTGACAACTCAGATAAAATAAAATAGGTTCATTCAACTCCTCCTACAGAGGAGCCCTTCAGAGCTGTCTGAATAAAGGCTTTGGGCATCTCAGTCTTCATGGCTATGGAGTGCAAAGAACACATAGGCAGCAAGAGTGCAAAACTCACACTGGTAGTTGTTACAGTGGGAACAGTTAGACCTCAGCTAGATTTAGCTGACATAATCATGAGTGTTAGCTACATACAACAGAATCCTCTTGTTTTCCTGAGCTTACCTCTGACCGCCTATAGAATTAGCTAATAGGGAGCCATTCTGAAGCCACTAGCTTGACCGTGTGAGAGAGACACAGGCATATTAGAAATGGCCGAATGCTGTACCACCAGTAGGAACTGGAGCACCACTCCTAGTAGAAAAGGCTGAGAGAGCTGGGACTGATTCATCTGGAGAAAGTTCGGGAGGAGGGGGGGAGGGGGAGAAGGAGGAAGGGGTAAGAGGAATCTTATCAATGTATATAAATAATCAATGGGAGTATGCAAAGAGGACAGAGCCAGGCTCCTTTCAGTGATGCCCAGTGCCAGGATAAGAGGTTCCCTCTGAACAACAGAAACATTTCTGTGCTGTGTGGATGACAGAGCACTGGCACAGGTTATCCAAAGTGTCTGTGGAGTATTCTTGAAGATCTTCAGAAGCTGTCTGGACATGGGCCTGGGTGACCTGCTGTGAGCCCTTGCTTGAGCAGGGAGCTTGGACCTTCCAACTTGAGATATTCTGTTAATTTGTGGAAAAATCTTGTTTGCTTTTATGCTCATTAAATAAGGAAGAAGGCGTCATTTTACATGTTACTTCTGGTTGATTTGTTATGAGGATAAGGCACTATAATTTCATTTATGTTTCTTTCAGAAATAAGGTCTTGTGCCAGAAAATCTTTTTCTATAATTATCACATATTCTATTGAGAAATCTTCCTGGTTTCTTCGCACATCTTTCCAGAGGTAAGCAATGATTCTTCAGAGGAGAGAAACAGGAAACATACTCTATGCAATCTGCTTCAAATTATCCTCTAATGACTTTTGAATCAGGGAAGGCTTCCATATCTTTTAATATCTCTTATTGCTTCATTGGCTGCATGTCAAAATTTGCATCTTGTTCAAAAGACAGAAAATAAACCTTTCTGAATGAGAAATGTTACATTACTCTCAATGATTCTGAGTGTTTTCTCAAACTAGTTTTTATTAAGCATTTGATAGTGAAAGCTCTTACTCCGGATAAGTTTTGCAAGTGCCTGCTTTCACAAATGTTCTCAAAACTTTATCTTCCAAAAACATTCTTCAAATTTTACCTTGTGTTGTACATAGTTGCTGTGACAGGTTTCCATCACTGTCAATATTTCTTGCTATTGATATGGATATCTAAAATCTATCATGCTTTTTAAAATTTTTGTAAACTAAATCTGCTTCTTTCTTATCAAACATCATATTAATCTGTCCATTTTTCCATTAATGCTTCATACATTATTATATTGATCTGCATGAAACTGGCAGGTAGAATTCCCTTTCTCTTTCATTAAAAGCTCAGCTGAGTCCATTAGCTGTTTCTGTGGGGTGTACTGGTTATAAGCAGAATGATTATTAATCCGTACCAGAATAGCTGGAGGACAGATACTGTAAATTCAAGTTCAAGAGTCATATGTAAGCAATTTCATAATGAGTGATATTAGGAAGTAGCAGAAGTAATAAGAAAATAATCTTGATGACTTTGAAAAAAAAAGGGGAAGAGGTGTGTGAAAAGGTGCTGAGTGGAGTCAGAAACAAACTATATAATTAGATATCTGCAGAGCTTTAATGGGAAGATAAAGTAATACACAGATCAGTCCCAGAATCCATGTCAGCTATGAATTTTGCTCTTGGGGTCATCCACTGTAGACAAACATTAAAAGAAGAATAATATGACACTAAGATTATTCATAATGCCAGATATCATCAGGCTGGTAATGCAGATATGATGTGCTCTTGGGTGGTTCTACTGCCCTTGCAGTGGAGTGCCTTACACTCTCTTTTCAGCTGTCTTCTCAGCCTCTCCCACTCAGATCCCTGGAGGGCAACAGAAGCAGAAATACAATCACCTGTTCCACCCAAGCTCATCCCTGCTTGGACTGTCGGGCAGGAGACAGCCCTGAAATTGCAGTGAGGTTAATCAGCCCAACCACAAAGTCTTTGAAGTAGAGCTACTCTACACATAAAGTTCTGATTTTGGCCTTGTGGTATTGTCAGGTAGCCTTAAGGTAAAGGGCAGTCAAGCTGGTGCAAGCTCTTGTTGAATTATAATCAGATGGAATTTATTATTATTATTTTTTGGCATTGCTGACATGTTGGCTTTGCACACCTTAAAAACATCAAAGCTGACAAATGGGCAAGAAACAGCAATGCCGGCAGCACCACAGAAAGGAACAGGAAGAGACCAAATTAAAGAAATCATGAAGGAACTAGTACCATAAAGCGAGTCAGCAAAACGCTTTGTATCTGGCACATTTTCAGCATTACCCTGGAGAGCTTTCTGCTGCTTCCAAGGCTGGCAGTAAGGCCTATACATTAGCAATCTTTGCATCCACAGTACCATTCCTTGTTACCTCTTCACTGCTGGGCTATATTAAGCTGCTAGTGAGAGTTTAGGAGGCTTTCCACTGTGAGTTTGAAAAGTTAAAATACTGAAGTTGAAGAAAAGTTTCAAGTTAAAATATTGAAGGAATTTTTATATAAATTGATCCATGAGTTTGAAATGATGTGGTAGGAGTTGAAGCATAAGAGGAGCATGCAGAAGTGCAGCTCTACTGTACAACTGAAGAGCAGGAAGAAATAAACACATGCAATAAAGTGATAAAATAAACGATGGTTGCACAAATTGGAAATACATTTCCTCAAAGGTAATTGACTTCTGTTTTACAAGGATGTGATAGAACAAGTTTTTAATTTCCATTTCAATCAGGAGGATGATGAAAAATTGTAGCAAATGCTGCACAGTTACTCACTTTAGTGACCAGACCTCTGAGATTTACCATAAGTAGAGCTAGTATATCAGTGAGTATTATGAAATAAAATGTATAAATTATATTTATTTATTTATTAGAGCAGAGGAAATGAAACCTGACATAGGAATTAAAGATATCCACTAAAGTATGCAATGATAAAAGTGAGTTTGTCAGACTGCTTCTCAGAAGAAACTGGAAGCTCAGATTTTGGGATCCATATGAGCAAGTAGGTCTAGAATATCTCTAATAGATAATATGTCAATATGTAAGACAGATACTGGCAATATTTTAAATAAATTTTAATATAATATGCATTATTACATCTGTTGGAGGCTATAAAGATTTATCTGCTTGGCTCATGAAAACTGATTTCTTTAGGGAGACAACAGAGAACTAATCAGCTATTTCTGAGCTAAAAATAAACTTTTTTCACCATTCATGTGAAAAGTCCTGGTTCTGTATACTGTGGTTTGATTATGCTTCCACATGTGACTCGGGAAAATTAACAGATAAGGCCCAGTGTGTTGTACATGCATGATTCTGTCATTTCCCTCTGCTAATATTATTGCCCTGTGGGAGAGAAAACAGGAGGGAATCGGTGCTGAGCTATTTTGCTGGCACTTAAGAGTCTGATATACTAATCTAAGCCACCTTCAACTTCAGTTTAAGTTGATACACAGAGATGTAGGCCACAGCTGCTGAGGATCTGTCTCATGTTTACTTCTGGTAATTCCAGCAGAGTGGCAGGACAAACAGCTGGAAAAGGTACTATCTAAGTTCCATTTGGCAGGACTGGCCTGCCAGTTCCCACGGATGTAAAATGAGAAAAAAAAATCATATCTAGCTTTTTCTACTTTGTCCATAGAGAAAACATTAATTAGCTAAATGCTGAAAAGTAGTGCCTGCACAGAGATAAAAATAGAAACTAAATAATAATGACCCAATGAGTTAGACATAGTCAGTGTCAGTTGGTACATTTTTTTCTTCCTTTTCAATTCTACGAACTCATTTTCAGATTTTAGCTGAAGGAAACTGGAAAATTTATGTATTAATATATTTAATAAATTTATTATGAAATCATAAATATATTGGTTCAAACTCAAGGTCCCATTAATAATCTTCAGGATCTCTGGTGAATACGGTTCAAGATTTCCCCGAGAGGACCTCTATCCTTGTATTGATGACATCCTTTGACAACCATGTTCTCTTGGAATCTATGAGCTTGTCAGCCTCAAGGGTGAAGCTTGTGAGAGCTGGAGACGAGGCTTTCTTGGCACCAAGGCAATGAGTTTGGATCTCGTTACTGGAGGAAATAAGAATGAACACAAATCTCACTGCCTTCAGAACAAACTGTAAGGCTCACTTTTTCAACTTCACTTTTCCGAAGCTGCTGCTAAAAATATCCAGGAAGAAGAGACAAAGGTAAAAAGAGAAATAAAAGAGAAGAACTAGAAAAGGAGAAGAGGGAAAATGAGCTGATTCTGTCTTCATCTGCCCATGAGAAGTGAGAAGAGAATTACATCTGCTGTGGCCTACTATGAATTTTATGATGATTTGTTTTGAAGTGTTTTAGCAGTTAACATAGAGAATGATATAGGATCTAAATAGGAAGTTGTATATAAAATAATAATGATTTTTTTTCTCTCTCTCTCTCGCTCATTTTTTTTTTTTTTCCCCCAGTTTGAACATTAAACAATCTAATTGTCAAGGTAATTGAAAGGGTAGATAATTACAGATAAGCTGCTAGAACAATTACAATTTGTGGCTTTACCAATGGAGATGGAGGACACATTTCATTGCTGGATACTTCATAGTTTTCATCTTGATGACAATTTTTAGGCACGGGCACGATAACTCAAGGGATGAATTCCTGAGAGCAATTTATCTTATCATCCTGTTGTGTAGTTCTTTCTTAATTATTCCAAAACATTGTCTTTGGTAGCTGGTTTGGCATAAACTTCAGTGCTCATCTCTCAAATAGAAATTTGTTGAGCTGCTGAGCATACCTGTCTCAATATTCACTGGACCTGGTAATAAGTGTTGGTACAGGCTTGGGACATTTCACAACGGAGCCTGGTGTAGGGAGACCTGAAATTACATGACTAAACGAGTATTGCATCTGGAAACAGTGTAGCTCTCATCAGCACAACATTGTGCTGATGGTAGTTAATCCTACTGTGAAGCGGTACTTATGTACTTGGACATGACAGCACATAGCTTGCCCAGAGCCATCCACTCAGCTGATGTCTCTGGTAGACCCTGTTCCCCACCTATGCAGGTATCTGCTGACATCTTCAAAAATATGAGTGTCCTTCCATCCAGCCTGACAGGTTCCTGAACTACTTATATGTGTCTTTCTCCTTGTTGGTGTGTATGCATGAGAAAGATTTGTGTTGCAGGTAATTATCTTTGCTTGCTTAGTGATTATCTCTCTTTGTGTCATTTCCTCATGTCAGGAAGAGATGATTCATCTTTGAGACTATCCACCTACATCATACTTAAAGATTTTAGATTCATCTACATTATACTTAAAGACAATCTATATAGTAGATTGTAAATGTTATATATTTTTTAGACTTACACATTAGATTATACTTAAATATACTTAAAGAAACATCTCAGAGGTGGAGATTCCCGAGGCAAGAAGAGAGCCACAAAATGATGGCATAAATTTTAAATTGTTCTATCCCATCATAGGAACAAAGTTAGATTCTTTCCAGACATAAATTCTTTCTTGAACAAATGTGTACCTAAAATTAGTTGGGCCAGGTTTCACATTAGGTGTATCATGAAGGCTCATACAGGTTAAAAGTTCCCTATAACATACAGTTATTAAGTTCTTTGTTATTCTAAAGTCATTTCCTTCTTTGTCTTTTGATTGTAATGAATGCAGGAAGTTGTCACTAATGCGTGTACGTTTTACATTAATCTCACATTAAAATCTATTGATAAAATTCATAATGGCTTATGAAGGTCTGAAGAAAATCTTTTGAGTGTCTAAGAGTGGTATGGTTAGTATGAGAGATACAACTTTTTTTGTCAAGCTTTTGGTAGGTTTTACTGTTATTTACATGCTTTCTTTCTCTGAACATAACTAACTAGTATTTCTGCATTTGTGGCATAATTTCTCTAAATGACTAGTTGTTTCTGCCAAGAATCAAGCCTTTGATGTAAAAATCTATAGCCTTTGGAAATATGGCATTTGTTCTGATGGAAATTAAAGCTGTAAGACGCAGGTAAATGTAAGATGAAACTGAGGTATCTTGCCATCATCTGATTCTATTTAATAAAGCTGTAAGCTGCTTAGGGGCACGTCTCTCATTTGCAACCAAGCTTAGGAAAGATATGTTAATTTTATTGTGGCAAACTTCAGGAAGTGTATCTAGATTTATTGTTATTATATTTTTTAATGTTACAGTCCCTGAACTGTTTACCTGGTGCTTAAAAACATAATATTTGAGATTCAGTTAATATTTTGTCTGTCTTTATCTCAAACAGAACCTTTTAACACCTTATAAATAGAGACATCTTATTTCCTCTTCTGAGTTACCCATTTAGCAGATCAGAGAGATGTCATGGGTGTATCATTGCATCTGACTTAGGACAATGAGTATTTGTGACAGAGATGGGATGTGTAATGTTTCTTTTTTGGAATGGACACCTAATGAGCGGGATGTTAATCAGTGACTTCTTATCAAACTGAAAACCCAGCTGCCACATGCCAAAGTGGAAGCTCCAGGAGGCCAACAAGCAAACTAAATTCTAGTAACAAAATGTTACAGCCTAAATTAGCTGCAGATTTTGGACTTAGCAGAAACACAGTTATCTTAACGTTTGTCTGATTCAGCATAAAGATTGCAATCTTTGAGTTAGAGCTGTTTCTTCTGTCAAGCCACTACAAACATGTTTTGTAACTTACTGAGGACTAGTAAATAAAGTATTTCATTATTTAGGCAACTGTATACTTAGAAATTCTCTTCTGAGTGTAGTAACAATGCTAATAGTGCATTAATAAAGACTTGAAATGCAGTGTTGCAGTAAATACCCCTTACTAGGTGCAGGGACACTACTCTAGCTGAAAATTGTCTCAGGACACCTTAGTGTTTCCTAATGCCATGGTTGCAGAACTATTAGAAGCACATTGCTAAGGGGATTTGTATTAATGCGATTTATAAGAACACTAATAGGTAAATCTAAAGCCCAACTCTATCAATGGTAGTGCAAAGTAATACAACTCCAACAGTTCACAATTCAGGATTATAAATATTCATAATTATCCTATACTCCCATAGGCATGAGTTTTTCTGAGTATGTTTATATATTTAATATTTCTATGAAAACATAATATAGTTCCAAATATATGTCTGTCATATATAACTTCAGGAGATATTACATCAGTTCAGTGTAGAAGGGCTAAATCATGTCTCTTCAGTTATTGATAAAGTAGAAAGTATACTCCAAAGTGGAATCTCTGTTATTAAAACCTATTTTCACCTGCTGCACACAACATTATTATCTTCTTTGTTGCCTGTTTTTCCTGTTCTTATTAAAGAGAAGAAAAATAAAAGGAGCTTAATTGTAAAGGGTTTTGAAATCAAAACAGTATTATAAAAAAAAAAGTCAGTAATTTCATGTGGTTATAATGTGGTAGATTTGTGTAAATTTTATGATGATAATATGTTCATATTACATTGTAGTGTACACAAACTGAAAGCTTTCTAAATATCAATTTAATATTTGCAGTATTTAAGCTACATTGACCAGTATGTAAACTTGTTATCTGCCCGCACTAAAAACTGCTCATTTAGTAACAATTTCAGAGCACTGTATCTGAGAGTTTGGGTGTTTTTTTTTTTTTTTTTTTTTTTTAGCTTTAAAACAGCTCTAGGTGAAGGGCCTAATTCATTCATGATCCTTTGTTTTTATACTGCTTCCTCTCTTTGGACTGGGCAAATGGGTAGGCATTTCCATTATTTCCATTTTCAAAAATTTTTTGAACTAGCTTCAGTCTAGTTCTGATCTCACTCAATTCGGTAATAAGTAGCTTCTATTCCAAATATATATCTAGTGCTCTTCTTCTGTTACCAATTTCAGCCATTCTCAGAATTATTTTCCTATTTTGCAATCAACAGATAATTTCACTGCAGAGGGTTTTTTCCTTCTCTTTCTTTCATTGCTCTTTTCTGAAAAAACTCATTTTTCTTCTGCCATTTACTTTCCTGCTTTGTGCACTCTGAGCGCCTCTGCTTTTGGCAAGGTCAGCACTCAAAATATCTTCTCTCTGAACTCCTAATTCTCCTAAAAGTTGCAAAAGATGGTAATTTGGCTCTCAGGATCAGCAGCTTTGCCCTGAGATTGCTTAGCAAGGTAATACAGTAAGACGCACATGATTACTTCTTTAAAACTTTACTGAAGTGGGAAGCAAGGAATATATTCTACTGTGAAATGACAAGGGTTTTATGGTGCTATATTTTTTTTTTCTGAGTTTTTAGTCCATAAATATCTTTAAATCAGAGCTTCTCCTAACCTCTGCAGAAAACCTTGATGTCTAGATGGAGATTGAAAGACCGACAGCCAATATGCAGTATCCCCAGACTACCATCCACGTACATCACACATCTGCTGTATTCTAAGTAAGCTCACTAGTATACAGATTACAAAGAAAAACATTGTCAATCACTTTCTTTGACTATCTTTAACTATTTCTGCTGGGGTCCTTTAAGCAGCACACATCAGCAACACTGATTCAGGAAAGAGCAAAGGGGAAACCAGTAATGAGATACAGCAAGAAAACCCACAATCAGCACCAGCTGTTGCCCAATTAAACTCAACAGTTCACAGGTGTTCACAAGAGGATACACAGTTTGCCAAGCTACCTTTCTAAATAACTCTTATGAGAATAATACAAAATGAATTTTATTGGCAACTTTACACAATTTTTTAAGCTTTAAAATTTTAATATGTCAATAATAACAACTTTATAAACTAAACACCTCCCTCTTGTTTTTGACATCTAAATCAAAACAAAAAAATGCCAGTGCTTTTAAGTGAAGCTCTTACTCTGTCACTTTTGCCTTGATTCTTTTTAGTTGAATTATCTTTTCCACTCCCAATCCCAGCTAATGCCTTTCCATGCAATTTTTTTGACTACTGCCTGGCATTTATACTACTTACTTCTCAAAGCCCACAGTCCAGTTGGACACCATTGTACGTGAATTAAATTGGTACATTCATTCACTACCTCCTACTGCCTGATTTTTGAAACAGCAAAGTCATGAACAGTACAATCCTATCTGGCCTCTGCTAGAGGAGAGGACCCTACTGAAAATTTAGCAAGAATGTACTGATGTTGCTTTGTGTTTGTTTTGTGATTACAAGGAGGATGCCAGTCTTCAGGGCTGGCATTTTAACAGCTGTAGTTAGTGCTAAAAACAATATCAAGGAATAGAGAGGGCCCTGGCAAGTTTGCTCCTTCATTTTATTCCTTCTCAATGAAGCTTTCTAAGGCTAGCAGATTTTCCATGGATAAATATGTATTTTGTAGTCATAATTACAGCATAGCATAGGAAGATGGCCTTCAGAATTTAAAAGCTTGCATTTGATCCATATGGCTGTTTATGTACAATTGTTTATCCTTAAAAAAAACCCATACATTTAAACTAAAAGACAAACTGTAATGTGAAATTACTGTTTGCTTCCTTCTGTGATCTGAAATTACCATACAAGTTCAGTGACAATTACAGCATTCTGGCTGTCAACTAGCTGTTTAGGCCATGACTGGGAGGCTGGAGACCCTGGGGAACCTTATCTCTGCAGTGTAAATGAGATGCATATGATGTCGATGTTGTAAAGGTTAAACCTGAGTTACAATGCAGCAGAGACCTGTTCTCAGATTTAACCTACAGGGAAACATTTATGATGTTCTGTCTCCAATTTATTTTAATAACAATAATAACACTTTGCTATTAACCGAAGTAATCCTTTTCATGTAAAGATCTCAAAGCACTTTCTACATGAGAATAATTTTTCACCACACCCTAATGAGAATGAGAAACAGTGTTTTACCAGTTTGAAATTTCTCCTTATTAAACATGCCTTTACTTTAATATTAGGAGCTTTAAGAGAGCATGAGAGTTTGTATTTTTATATTCACATTTTTACCAGCTTTGAACTGGATATAGTCCTGATATGCTTTTGCATCTAGAAATTGAGATCGACCTTTTCCTGTAATAATGACAGAAAAACTTTCAGACAACATTAACAAAAGAGAAAACTAAATCTTCGTATGCGTGATAAAATGAAGCAGAATTATTTGGAGACAAGATTTTTTAATTTATTTATTTATTTATTTATTTATTATTTTTAAAATTACAGAATAAGAAATACAGAATACAGAATTTTTCTTTTTTTTTCTTTTCTTTTTTTTTTTTTTTGCTGAAACTTCAGGTTAGCTTAGTGGTAGATAGTTTTTAAATTCACAGCTTTTCAGGGAAAATATTCATGTAATTCAAAATATTTCAAAAATACAGTACTAGGTATTTAAAATCCTGGTGGAGAGCATAGAGTAGTAATAGTATGCTGACAAAAAATGTAGCCTATTTGCAGAGGTGAAAGACTAACCTTAGCAATTTAGGGGAAAATTATTCTTGTCAATTTTTGCTTCTTTTTCTCTCTCTTTTTTGCCTCTAGACACAGCAGGATAACATCTGTTCTCAGATAGGAGACAGAAATTTGGCCTATAATTCATGTATACAAAAACCATTCACGTATTCCCAACTGAAATATTTTCCTTGGACAGAAAGTCAGAGTGCTTACTGCCAATGTGAGGTAGAACTCTGTGTGGGGTTTTGAGGTAAAATGTAAATTCCTGAAACATCTTCTGTGCAGCCCCTCAGAGGGATTATTTTATCCTATTGCCTGACTAACACTGATCACTCCTTATTGGTACAAGGAGGAAAGGAGGACTCAGCAGACATGACTTCCCTTCCCTTCCCTTCCCTTCCCTTCCCTTCCCTTCCCTTCCCTTCCCTTCCCTTCCCTTCATCTTTCTCTCTGCCTATGAGAAAACTTAACTCTCTTTCCTACTTTGGCAGTCAAACCTGAGATATCTTAAGTCTCTGTTGCATGTTATAGGTGGGCTTCTTAATTTCTCTTGCTGAATCGTATATCTTATTAGTCCATGCTGAATATAGTTTTCACTAAAGGCAATTAAGAAGGTTCTATTGCCAAGAAAGGAGGAGTTTAGTGTTGAAATGAAGACATAAATTGTTGAGACTTGTTCATTCCCATTAAGTACAATTTCCCACATTTGGATGTTAGTTCACATTTGAGTTTTGCAACAGAGTAGTAGGGTCAGCAGGTAGTGTGATGATTCCCACTTTGGCCTCCTTCTAAGGGAGGACGAGGCTTGTGAACAAAACTGATGGTTTCAAAATCCATGAGAACCTAGACTAGGTTCTTTTCTAGCCAAGAAAAGAAGTGTAAGGGAAAACAGCAGTGGCTAGGATAATATAATATCCGTCAACAGAAGCACCAAATTGTGCTACTGCCTTAGCTGGATTGCTTGTTACGCAGTACTTCTTGCTTTCTGGTTCTTCCTTTCCATGATATGGAGAATTAAATCTTTTTGTTGTTTCTTGCTGAGTTTTTTTTTTGCTTTGTTTTGTCACTCTTGGATATGAATGAGATTCTGCAATGGCAAATTAAAGGCTTTACTGAATTCCCTGTCGATTTCTTCTTTTAAAGTGAATATGCACTGGCACAGGATAAAATTAACCTCAGTGAAGAGACCCTGACCTCTGCTTAAATCCCATCTAAGCTTCTACTTCCTCTTCAAATACTCTGCAAGGAAGAGAATTACACACGTTAGTCATATGATGAACACAGGCTGTCACAGTTTCCCTAAGAATGAGGACTAAAGGTTTCACTTGAAAATTGTGTGTCTTAAAAGATATTCTCCTGCTTCACTAAGTGTCAGGTTTTATTCAGGCTTCTTTATAGTCAGTGATATATGAAAATACATGATCACAACTAATGATCTCTCCTGGCCTTAAAAGTCTACAAATTTATGATAATACACTGAGGTTGCACACAGCTGAACAGATCCTTTAACATTACCCAGGTCCCAGTGAGATTCAGTAACTGCTAACTTCTTTTTTTGTACTTTTGGGCACTAATCTTCCTCTTTGTAATTGTTTCTTAGATGTCTGAAGAAAATCATTTCACTCCCTACTGTTTATTTCCTTTTCAGTTTGGCAGGCGCTCAGGTCTTTCTTCATTTTGTTTGCATACAAGTGTGCAGATGTAAAATCACCCACACAACATGTGACTTAAAATGGTAGAATGAGATTACCATAAGTAACGCCTTTGCTCTTTTGTAACACAATTGTAAATGCAAAGATTGCTAAACTGAAGTACTGAATCTTAGAATCAGGTGGGATTTGCTGGCAGAAATAGGTCTTTGCTTTTGCTTTCTTTTCTCTTGGAAAACATATGGATGATTAGATTCCCTGACATGGCTGAGTGTCAGTCAGTCATAGAGGAGCTTGCCATTTCCTCACTGCCAACCTAGGAGTGTGATGGTTATCCTGGTGGAGTCCCATACATCTTTGAGAGTTTTGAACAGTAAGAGGTAGAATTTAACTCTATGCATTCAAATTAGCATTATTTCTTTTCCTTCTTATATTTCAGTCCTTAAGTCCCCATGCTGGCAATGCACTAATTTGCTTTAATGCTTGTTGTGCTCATATGTGGACTACAGATATAGGCCTTTAGTTTTCCTGCAGGCAAGTATTTCATTCAGTTTTATTGATTTTCAGTCTTATCCTCTTCTCTTATGTGTGTGTGTGTGTTGTGAAAAATTAAAATAATACAAAGCACCACTAAAACACATATTGTTCAATGCAGGGCATGAAGAACAGTTTGTTCCCCACCTTCTCTTTGTCTCTATTTGCAAGGAATGTTGCTATGACTAAAACAGAAGTTGGAGTGTGGAATGGCTCATCATAACTGCATTTGAAGGCATGCTTCTCTGAATGCTATAATAAAACTCTCCTCTTTGTTTACAGTTCTCAAGTGACTGATTTTATCTGCTTTTAGAGTGCATCTGACGGCCAAGACTATCCTTAAGTTGTAGTCCATTCTGTTTCCTTGATGCTGGTGGAATAATTGAATGATTCATTCAGAAGTGAATCAGATACTATTAGCTTGTTCTTCAAATAGAACCCCTTTCACACAAAAGGTTAAGCTGTGGAATTTTCCTCAGCTGAAGATTTCTTGACTGTGACAAAGAGCATAATTGTGTCCTTGATGCTTCTTTTGATCTCCATACTAAAAATGAATCAAATAGGCTTGTTTGCTTTAATTTGCAGTTTTACGTAACTCTTTTGTAGATGTCTTAGTTTATACTGAGAAACTAAAACTACATATCTATATAAGCACATGTATATGCTCATATATGCACATATGTATATATGTATATATGTATACACACATGCATGCTTAATAATAATTCCATAAGTTAGCAGGGAAGAAACATACGGAGTGCATTTCTTATTATCTTGGGCTTCAATATCAACAGGAAACTTCCCAGCAAGTCTTATGTAACGTGAGGTGGCATGCAGTGAAGGGCTGTCTACTTTTATGGATCAGGACTACAGACAAAAGTATGCAAAGAGAATTTGGCTGTGGTTTAATGCACCTTTATTTCCACTTGGCACTGAATTGTTCCCTTGTAATATTTTTGTTTCAATCTGCCTCTGTTTAAAAATTGAAACACGTTTGGAAGTAGTAACCTGATGCTGGAATTGTTTACTATGTCTCACATAATTTCCGTAAGTATGTTTGTTTTGTTTCTAATTCAGCATATTAACACCAGAAATAACGAAGGTGAAATTCTAGATCTCTATTTAGACTAAAGAAACTTCCAGAAAGCACTTCTAGACATAACTGTAATGCAAATAAAATAGTAGGGTTAATGCTGTGGGAAGGCATTCTTACTGCCTTCTGTGCACTGCCCTTAAATGCCAACTAAAAGCCCTCAATAAGTTTTGCCTGAGAAAGTTTTTACAATGGAACACGTACATTGACAAAACAAGCAGAGGTGTACCTCTGAAAGACTATTTATGTGACCTGTGCAATGGCCTCAGGTTGCTTATGAATGCCTTATATATCTTAATAATCTTAGATAGATGAGGACTACAGATCTCTAAAACGTTCATAAAAATAGAAAAACATAAATCTACTTGGTTCATTATTTTGTTACAAATTCAGACAAATTTTAATCAAGGTTCATGTAAATTCATTATGTTCAGTGAAGTTTGGAGGTCTTGGGGGTCTACATAGAAATTGGAGGTAGCTGTGAGGTGCAAACATATCTGATTAATCATCTTTATATATGTTCTGAATCCATGCCTTTTTTTTTTTTTTTTTTTTTTTTTTAACTTTTCATAATACACTTAGGGATTATCTGCAAATTGGAGATTTTGAATTTTAATTTAATGTAAGATAATAATCTATATTAGGTCAAAATGAGCACAAAGTGCTCTTTAAGACCACTCAGTATATTCTTGGGGACTTGAAAAGGAGTACTTGGATTTCTTTTTTTGTGTATCTCAGCTCTAAGGTATGGATTAAAAGTGGATATTTCCTTTAAGAAAAGATTTTATAACAAAGAAAAAAAAATAGAAAAGTTAATTTTCCTTCAAATTATTCAAAATTCTAGTTATTCTCCAAATTGAAAAATATTACAGAATCATCAAATGGCTAGGGTTGTAAGGGACCTTAAAGATCACCAAATTCCAATTCTCCTGGTGGGGACAAGTCTACTAACTAGACCAGGTTGCTCAGAGCCCTATCCAACTTGGCCCTGACCATCTTCAGAGATAGGGCACCCACAATTTCTTTGGATACATGTTCCATCATCTCATTGCCCTCTGAGAGGAAAATTTCTTCCTAATATCTAATCTAAATCTCTCCTCTTTTAGTTTAAAACCATTCTCCCTTGTTCCTGCCACTGTCAGACCATGTAAAAAGTCAGTCTTCCTCCCATTTATAAGTTTCCCTTCAAGAAGTGGAAGGCCAGAGGGAGGTCTCCCTGGAGTCTTCTCCAGTCTAAATAAGCCCAGCTTCCTTAACCAGTCTTCGTAGAATAGGTGCTCCAGCCCTCTGCTCATCTTTGCGATCCTCCTCTGGACTTCTCTAAAAGTTCGGTCTTTCTTGTGCTGGGGACTGCAGATCTGGACATTGTCCTCCAGATGAAGTCATACAAATGCAGAGTAGAGGGGAACGGTCACCTCCCTCACACTGCTGATTACCCTCTTTTGATGCAGCCCGGGATACCTCTGGAATTCTGGTCTACAAGCACACACTATTGGCTCATTTCCAGCTTTTCATCCAGCAAGAGCCTCAAGTCCTTCTCTGGAGAGCTGATCTCAGTAAGTTTTTCTCCCAGTTTGTACACGTGTCTAGGATTGCCCTGACCCAAGTGCAGTACATTGCACTTGGCTTTGTTTAACCTCCTTATGTTCATGCAGGTCCACTTTTCAAGTCTGCCCAGGTCCCTTTGAATGGCATGCCTTCCTTCTATTGTATTTACTGCACAGCTCAGCTTGGTGTCACCTGCAAACTCACTGAGGGTACACTCAAGCCCACTGTGTATGTCTTTGATAAAGACGTTTGTCTCATCCCACTCAGTGGATTTAGAGGGAGGTGAACCTTTTTCTACCTCCTGAGTCATGCCTCCCCTTGTTAATGGGTTGCTACCACAATGGAGTCATCCCAGACTCAGAGGAATAACACATATCAATTTATTGAGAGCATTCTTAACTACAACTAACAACAGCTACTTGGAGGTAAAATTGGTTAATGGCTAATGGTGACTAATAAACGTTACACATAAGATAATGTTAGATGACAGCTACCACAAAGAGTAGAGTAATAAAAGAAGATAAAGAGAAAAAACAGAAAATGGGGAAAATGGGGAGAGACAGACAGACAGATATACAAACACAGTAAAGTAAAGTGGTTCACCACTCCTTGAGCCAGAGATGTCTTGGTGTCAGATGCTGATCTTCAGTAGTGATGGGTCATTGGAGGTTGTGTTGTTCAGTTGACGACTAACGACAGTACAAGTTCTTACTTACAGTCCAAAGAGATTGAGCAAACTCTTTTGGAGTGACAGTTTTGGTTTTGGGATCTCAGCAGGAACTCCTTTGTTCCTGTCTTCCAGGCCTTGCAAATGTAAGTTAGAATATAAGAGAAAGCAGGGAGATGCCAGCTTGTAGCTTGCCTTCACAGGATACAGTGGCATCATCTCCCATTTTCCTGTATCAAGCTGGTTTCATTTACTCATGGCCAAGTCTTCAGCCAATGAATACACTTGGGCCCTCCCACTCGAACGCAAACAACTCCAAAGGGATTATTTCAAATGTAAAATTGTCCACAGAGATTTTGATTGCCTCATTTTGATTTGAGACCTTCCTCAAAGACCTTGTTTTGAGACCTTGTTTTTTAATCTCTAGATCACTCTACAGATTTACATATCCAGATCTTTATCGTGAGGTATGAGTGTTAAATACTAACATCCCTGCTATAGCTGGTGAGCTTTTTAAACATAACTTTATCATACACTGCAGGCAGTCCTGTGAGTGGGACTGGACTGGTCAGCTGAGTGACTGTCTTATTTTACATTGTGCGCTGAATGCTTGCCTTTCACATTTGATTTCCTCACTAAGTAAGCTGAAGAGCAGAGCCTCACAGCAGCACAGTACAATGCAGTGCCCATAGTAGCATCTCAGACGAGCTGGCTAGCTCTATGGTAGCCACATACTTGCATCAGTGCTGAGCCCTGAGAAAAGCTCATTAGCCCCCATGGTCCGCTCTAATGCAATTGCTTGCCTCCAGCTAGCAAACTCAGAGCTAATGCGGATGACCTTGCCTAATGCTGCAATTTGTTACATGGATATATCCTGACTGAGGAATCCCAGCACTCTCCAGATCTATCTGTCTATTAGCAAGTGAAATCTATCTTTCTGTTCAGTAGAGTAATTTCTGGAAATGACTAAGAAAATTGCATCTCTGTTTGCCTATTTTTTTACCTGTTTATTTTCAGAAAATCTGAGTTCCAGTTAGCTGAGACTCCCACCCCAGTGTAAATCATAAAATCCAGCAAAGTGGAGACAAAACACTGTGGAAACCCAAATCCTTCCATAATGCAGCTGTAAGTATTTATGATAATCTAAACTTTATGCTACAGAATACGGCTGTCCTTTTCTGAAATCTAGGGATTTGACCTTCTGGTTATGTTGCTGACATGAAATATATCTTATTTACAAAAAAAAAAAAAAAAAAAAAAAAAAAAAAAAAAAGAGGGAAGAAAATGAGAAAATGGAGAGATTTTAAATAACAAGAGACACAGTTGCTGACTTTGCCAGAAAAATGCTGTGCTAATGTGTCCCCTCCAAAGCTGTTCTTCCTGACTCAAAACAAGGTAGGTGAGGCAAGGGTATGGGGAAAGGGAAAAAGAAGGGGAGATATCTAAGCTCGATATCTGTAAGATCAAAATATTTTCCTTTAAGAATCTCCATTTGTAATATGCAGTCAGTTTGTTTCTTAAGGACACAGTTAAGTATGCCTAGCAGACCTTGTGACTGAAAGAAGAGCACTTGAGTTCACATAAGAAACCTGTACCCAAAAGATGAAAAATGTGGTGGGTACATGGAGCTGCTCTTTCTATTTGCTGATAGAGTGAATATTTAAATACAAAATTAAGAATTGAGAAAAACTGTTCATAACTTTACACAGGTGAAAGGATCACTGTAAAATGGGATATCTTGAGATGGCTGAACTACAAACAGAGAGAGCCATCTGAGGAAAGATGGAGCAGATTGTAGGTATTTGTCATCTTTCATCTTTCATTTTTCATCTTTCTTCTGGCTTTGAAGTAGTTTATCCTACCTCTTTTTCTGTCACAATGGGTTGCTCATGGTCCAGGAGTGAAGTATTTATTTTGGAAGTAGCTAGGAGATCCATGAAGAGTAGACTCTGGAAGCATGATACAAATCCCTGCCCCCAGATCTTCCAGGAGATAGTCTAACAATGAAAAACAATTTCTAAAATATCTAGCAGGAGTTTTGAATGCATTGGTATTTATTAAAATAAATAAAAATAAAAATAAAAAAATATATTTATATATTAAAATAAGTAACCCAATTAGAATTTATCACTTTGAAAGCTGTGAAAAAGTCATGCTAGCAAACATTTGAATATTCAAATTAAGATATGAGCTACACGACTATTTGAACTCAATGACTTTGCAGATATTTTTGTATGTTGTATTGATATTTTCTGTATAACATAGAGAGATATTTGGTAAAAAAGAAAATCTGACAAAGCTTGGGTGGGAAGGGGTATCTAACTATCTACTGAGAAGAATTATAGAAGATTCTGATTTAACCTAGCTTTAGGTTAAAGCTAGGACACATAGGACACTCTTTGTCCTATGACAATTTCATTGCTATATCAAACAAGCAATTGGTAATGTTTGAATCTAGAGAAAGCAAGCTAAAATGTAATGTACTGGGAAATAGACTTTTTTTTTTTTTTTTTTTTTTTTTTTTTAATGTTTCTTTGCAATGTGGTCTGCTGTAAAGAAGCTAGTAACCTATGATGCTGGAATCCTAGAAAACTCAAAGGTTCTTCAGGTTTCCTGTGCTTTCTGAGCTCACTGCAACCCAAAACACATGTCCTCAAAGATTTAATCTCCTGGAACAAACCTAGCAAGCTCCTTCATATGTAAATTTACCCCACTTAGCAAAGGCAACAAGATAGAAATGAATTCTAGCAACACCTTTATTCACATAATATTAAAAATCTTACATATTCAAGAGCAAATGGGCACAAATTGGAACATACAAGATTCCATACAAACATCAAAAACCACTCCTGTGCTGTGCAGGTGACAGCACTGGCAAAGGCTGCCCATGGAGCCTGTGCAGTCTCCCAGTGTCCTTCTTGGAGATCTCCAAAAGCCATCTGAAATTGGTCTTGGACACCCTGCTCCAGGTGTTCTAGGTGTCCCTGCTTAATCAGGAGTTGGACTGGATGGGCACAGAGGTCTTTCACAACCTCGGCCATGCTGTCATTCTGAGTCTGTGAAACGAGTTTTCTAGCGGCAGTTTTTCTGTTTTTTTTTTTTTTTTTTTCCTTTTCTTTTTTCCCGTCATTCTAAAAAACAAAGGAGTAGGTTAGTGCAAATATTCTAATGCAGATGCAGTTATACTAATATAAAGATGTTCTTACAGCTTAAAAAACAAAACATAAACCTAAGACATCAGCAACAAACCAATTAAAACCACAATGCTCACTTTGCCTCTTGTGGGGTAGAAGTAAATAAGTATGAGGGAAGTGAAGAAGCCTTAATTTGCATATCAAGAAGAAAAATAAGACCTGAATGGGGCACTGAGGTGAAGAAATCGGACTTGTAGGGAAACGAAGAATTTAAAAGGAGAGAAAATTCAAGAAGCCTTTAAAAGTGTAACAGAGAACCCTTATCATCAAGACCAAAGTCTGCTCTCCTCTCCTCATATAAAGTCAGCTGCTCTGCTGCTGCTATTTCTGCTGCAGGGTTTCATCTCCCTTGTACTTTGGGAGTAATAGCTGTCTTGGAGCAGTTCTACTGAGAGGAGCTGAGCAGCAGGAGCAGCAGCCATTAAAGAAAATTAACTCAATTACATCTAAGAAACTGTATGTTCCAAGAGCTGGGAAGCACTGATAGACAATCAAAGTAGGTGCTCCTCAGATTTTGGAGATGTGGAACACTCTGGAAATAACAGATTTTGAACTACAGTGACATGAAGACTGTATGCAAAAGATTTCTCAAAATTAGTGGCTCTTTTTTAGGAGGTTTTTTAGATTAATTATTAGTATAAATGCAGGGCAAACATGATCAAAGAGATTTAACTTTTGGTAACAAAGGCAAACATTTGTATATTTTTTGAGGATTCCCTCCCTTTTGGACTTTTGTTAATGGCAGATCCCAGTGACTGGATTCATCAACCATAGGAAAAGTTTCCAGAAGCAAAGGTATGTGCATACTTTTGTAGATTAGAAGAGTCTGTAGACTCTATAGCCTCCTAATTGCAACTTTTTTAGAAGTTATATGGAGGAGGTGGATCGCATTATCATCTACATACCTGAGATCTACCAGAGAAAAATGTAGCATAACATATATAAAAATAATGAAAATATAAGAATTGAAACAAATTATTTTCTCAGTTTTTCCAATCAGTGAATCAATCCAATTTTTATTGATGGAAATTAGAGCAGCAATTTTCCAGAGTAGTAGTGACTATTCACCTTATTACACTCATCTATCATTATCATTTTTTGTTTTTTCTCCTCTCCTGCTTTATTCCTATCTGTGGCTCTGGTTGACAGTTCCTATTGAAATGGCTCCGCTAGATGTATACAAAGACTCCAGTCATATCAGCACCTAGATGTCATCTGCTCTTTTTCTGAAAGTGGGACATTGAGGTGCTAGAGCAGGTCCAAAGAAGGGCCAAGACGATTTAGTGGAGAGTTGTATTCAGGGCAGTATGATTAGGTTGTAGTTGGACCCGATAACATTTAAGGTCTTTTCCAACCTGAGCAATTCTGTTATTCTGTTGTTCTATCTCAGTGTGATCCTTGGTATTCTTTTTTAGAGCTGAACATGCTTGTGAAAATGGATTCAGAGAGAGGAGAGTCAGATGATGAATACTTGATGTTAAATTACGGTTTTGAATATTAATACCATTTGATATAATAAATGTTTAGAAATTTTGCATTTAGTGCACTTGCACTTCAAAAAGTTTCTATGGATGGAGTTCATGGGCACTGGACATATTTTATAAAACATCAGCAGAAACACACTTATCATTAAAAAAAGTAAAGAACATTGGGAGCATTGGAATTTTTTAGTAATTATCAGAAACTTGTGTTTCCTTTTAGCTTGGAAATAGATTTTATAGGGAAGCTTAAACATGTTGAGGAGAGCTCTTCCTATATTTCCAGTCTAAGACAGGTGGAAAGGGGTGAAAAAAGACTGTCCTATCTGGAAGTTGTTTTGCTTTACAACCTAATGTGAACTGATGCATTGAAAGGACCTTACAACTAATGTATGGAATATTTTAACATGAAAAGTCTAAACATAAAATAGAGTTATATTACAGTAAATATATATATACAGATAGCTGTGGATTTATGAAATGGAGAAGTACAAAGACTCCTGACAGACATATAGTTTATTTTAGCAGCACTAGATTCACACATCATCTGCTTTCCACATATGTTTAAATAATCTTCAATTATCCACAAAAATCTGCTTTTATAAACCTCATCATTTACCAGGGATTAAAAGAGCAATGTTTTGACAACATAGTTGATTTAAGTGCAACTCATTATTTGTATGTCATTAATCCAAATTGATTAGCCCCCAAGTTTTCTGACCCTGGTAAATGTATCTCATCTGCTTACATTTTGGGCAAATGATATTTCTTTTACCATTCATGTCAAGGTTCAGCACTGGTTTATGTCAGCTATGCAATGTTTTAGAAACAGCACTCATGTATATCTTGTGAAAGTCAAGGTTTCATAGATTTTCCAAACAATTACTTTTGTGTGCAAATCATAAAATACAGTGGTTGCTTACCCTAGAATTACAGACCTCAAAGAGCTTGTGTGTGCATACATGCACATATATCTGTGTGTGTGATAAGATACTAGTTGCTCAACAGCCTAAGTAATTAGTGTGATAAATTAGGCACCAAAAAAATGGAAAAAAATCCCAGTGCTTTAAGATGAAATAAACTACACTGTTTCTAGAATAAAAGTGCTTTCAGGTAACTGTCATGTTCTATGAAGCCAGCATTTGAGAGAAGACTGAGAACTTCACACACAGTTATTTAAACAGGGGTTTCATGTTTATTTGTTGAGGAAACATGGAATTAATTAACAGAAAAGTGTTTTATCCATCTGAAAACACTCTTGAGATTGCATTTTCATTCCATTAACAAATACAGTTTCTTCAGAATAACTGAAGATTTGAAAGACTCCTTATGATTTCAGCCTTAGATTCTGAAGTTTCAGCTTGGGTTTGGGAAAGCTGAGCAAAGTTATGTTTCCATCAGTTATGGAAAATAAGCTGTTCGTTAGTGTCTTAGGTTGGCATAAAGAAATTGAAGCACTAAAGCTCAATAGATTTTTTCCCATACAACTGGTTTCTAATTTATGTTTGTGTGCATTTTATACTAGCTTTCTTTTATTCTGTAAAGAATTATATGTAACAGATAGTCTGTTTAAGCATACTAGGTTTAAGTGTAAAATATGCTAAAAAAAATGCATTGGTTAATCCTCAGTCCTAGCTAACAAATATCTTTTGCATTGTTTTACCTTTGAACATTTTTGCTGTGACTCCAAATAGATAATGTTGTTTCAGAAAACAATTTTGTTGGATACTGCAAAGATAGAGTTATTTCTATTATACTTAAAAGTGTTGCAATTTCCAGTGCAAGAAAAGAGACTTCAGAAATATTCCATATAACTTCTGGTTACCAAAGCCCCTGAAATCTACTCTTTCCCAAATTGTCAATATCGTCCCAAAGACGTTGATACAGCAGGGATCCAATTTTAGAGTATCTATTTTTCCTGGGTGTTCATTTAGTTGCCCTATTCTTTCCTAATGTTTCCCACAGAGCTCTCTGTGGTTTTCAATATCCTGCTGGCACCATTTCTTCATATATGGCAAACAGAATTTTATATACTAAACTATTTCCAAAAGATCAAATCAACTTGTCTGACATGTCATACCTGCCAGTGTTTATAGAATAAGTGAAGTGTTTGCGTTTTGTGATTTTAGAAACATTTGTAAGCACGCTTTTCTCTGAGCAACTCAAAGATTGTATTCAGGCAGAAAAGGAAAACTAGATGGAAGAAAACAAAGAGTGCTGCTGCATATATAGCCATATTTGCTGTTTCTAGTGAGATATGAATAAATGAAAATGCATTCTTATGAGTTATAATGCAGTACAAGCAAGGCTCAAGGCTCTCCTTTCTTCCTGCTAGAGAAGTCTATCACTGCCTGAAAGGCAGAGTGTGTAGGGTACCTATCACAATGGATGTCCTTGGCAGGCAATAAGTACATTACGGTGGCGTCCTGTTATGACCTACAGAGAATCAGTTCTGTGGTTGGCACATCCAAAACTTGTTTGTGTCCCCATTCTCCATCATGTGAATTTAACTTCTACAATTTACAGATTGTAATTGAAATTTATAAATTGAAATTTAGGGGATATTCTTTACAGAGAAAGTGGTGAGGTGCTGGAACAGGCTGCCCAGAGAGGTTGTGGATGCCCCATCCCTGGAGGTGTTCAAGGCCAAATTGGATGGGGACCTGGGCAGCCTGGTCTAGTATTAAATGGGGAGTTTGGTGGCCTTGTCTGTGGCAGGGGGTTGGAGATTCATAATCCTTGTGGTCCCTTCATACCCTGGCCATTCTGTGATTCTGTGAATTTAGTGTGCTTCCTAGACAGAATGTTAACAAGTTTTATAGTCCAGCTTAGCAAGTATGCAATGAAGGGCAAAGTATTAAATTGCATAAATGTATATCTTGTTTTCATAAATCCTGCTTCTACTGTACTGTACTGAATGTTACTGAACTGTAACATTTATTCAAGTAATTTTAATTATATATATATAATTATATATATTATTACATATAATATATATATTATATATTTAATTATTTATACATACAGACACACACAAAGAAATGGACCAAGTATTTAAATAAAAGTTCAATTAGACCTGGGCATTTTGGTAAAACACTTTGTGAGGCTCTGTAATAAAATAGAGATTGTTTTATTAATTTTATTATGTAGGTAAGAATAGGAGATAAAGAGCTTGCCAACATTCTATTAAGAGAAAGGAAATATTAAATTAATACAAGGATAGCTCCCACTCAGTTGTTGCTATCTCTTATATTGGTCACACTAGCTTAACCTTACTAAAAATAGCTGTCTAGCTCTAGAGAATTAAGCTATATCTAGCTCTAGAGAATAAAGGAAAATTTCAAACATGAAAATGGAAAAAATGGAGGCTAAAGATTCAATATAAAAAAACTAAAGAATCAAAGGGAGTGAAAGAAAAATTATCAAATTAAATAACTCAAGAAGAAAAGGCTAATAAACTTTCTTAAACTTTAAAGTAAAATTGTGGAGGGAAACCAAAGAAGTGCAAAAAATACATGACAAGAACAGCCTGATGGTTAAAGTGATGCACAGCAGAAGTAAAAGAATGGTTATTCCCACTTTGCTACAGTCTCATCTTTCATCTCTTGCTCATAAAGACAGAATCAGTGAAAATCTGCAGGATCATGGAAGTGACTACAGAATGAGGCTCTTGGAAAAGATGCCTCTATGTGGAAGCATATGGAGCAAACAATATATAGCATGATATCAGCTTTATGCTTATGGTAAACAAAAACATAAAAATTGCCAAATTACTTATTTTTTCTTTCTGTTTGTTGTTGTTTCTTTGTTTTTTTATTTTTATATTTTTCTGGTAGCAGTCAGTGCCATGCTGTAGCGTAAGGTATCAGCCTGCATATGCAACACCATGGAATAAAAATAAATTTCTGCACCTGGTGTGCTATCTGACCTTCCCTCTAAACATTACACACTGCATTTAAGTAACTTCTATTAAGTTTAGCAGAAGAAATTATAAAAGCCACAGAAAAAATAAATGCAATTCAAAAGTTCTATGCCTTGAAATATACCTAAAAGAAATAAGACAGGTCAGGATTGGTCAGTATTTCTTCCCATTTGATGACTGACTGTGTGTGAGTTTCTGTCACACAGAATAATTACCAACCCAATACTAACCTAATACTAACCCAATACTAATGGTAGGTTTCTATGATGAAGCTGAAATAGGCTCTGCCTATATGGCAGACAGCATAACTTCTGGCAAACATGGAAGCACTGAGATGGCCACCACAACCTCCAGCACAGATCTTTCTGTCCCTTCCATATCGTCCAGAGGACTTTATAATTCTGTTTCAGGTGAAGCAGCTCAATCTCTAGGATCTCCACATTATCTAGACTTAGGAACACAATATTTGTGTGACCTTTCAAATACAAAGATATAATGTAAGCCAAGATTTTTCACATTTGACTGCTGGAGATCATCAATACTTTTCCACTAATGAAGAAAAATCCATTGGGAGAATGATGATGTCTATAACCCCTGTATCAGATTTATGAAGATGGTCTGTAGGGGAAGAAGGATCAACAGCAGCATAGGAATTGAACATAGAATTACAAAAAGGCAAAATTTCAACTAGTTTTTTTTGTATGGCATATCTTCTGACATGCGTACAAGTGATTGCAACCTATGTCAGTCAGTTCTCACATCTCTTCTTAAAACATTCAAACTGTGTTCTGAATAAGGTTTCTGTTATCTCCTTTGTACTTTTTCATGTCTTTCTGATGGTGCCTACTTGCCCTCTTTCTGTTTGGGGCAGAGATCTTGTTTTGTTTGTGATTATGCAGAGAATGGGACAGTGGAAATTATAGTCCACTACCACTCTTGACCTACACTAGTCCTAAAAAAAGATTTGAAAAGCCTGCATTATTCTTGTACTCAACACTTTCTGTTATTTATATTAGTTTGCTGTCCTGCACCTTTTGGATGCAATAGATCTCATCTGCTTAGCTTTGCTGTCTGAAGAAAAGAAAAATGTAGCTTAACATAGGGGATGAGGTGCAATTGGTGAATTTGCGCTTGAAGTGTATGAATGTGATGTGTTACTACCGCTCCATATGGGTCCATATAACCCAGAAACAGATCATGTCTTTGTCTTGGAAAGCACTACATCTTTTTTTTTTTTTTTTTTTTTTTTTTTTGTGTGTGTGTGTGTGTGTGTGTGTGTGTGTGTGTGTGTACTTTTCTAGCATTACCGACAATTGGTAAAATATTTTTTTAAAAAGAGCTTAAAAGAATTCTTCAATGTTGTAATTTCTCAGGACAACTGAAGACATCTCCATGCTATTACACATGGGAATATCCAAGAACTAGATACAACAGAGAACTCAAAATAAGATATAATACTTGGAAATACCTCAAAGAACAAAAATAGTGCACTTGTACTTTAGTAAAATAATATCAATAAATCATAAACTGGAATGTGAGTAAATCTTTAGGAATGTCTTTTTTAGGCCCTTTCTGAAGGTTTAATTTATAAAACAGATCTTTTCAATCAAACTGAGCAAAAGGAGAGATCATACCAATATTAAAAAGAAGATTTTTTTCTATACAGGAACCTGCAGAACAGATATGAGCCCTTGTGATAGTTATTGTATGACATAATTACTTTAATGTAATTCTTTATGGACAGTTTGAAGGAAAGGGAAGGACAGTGAATAAACATCAAAATGTTTGTGTTTGTTTGTTTGTTTTTTGGTGTGTGCATGTGTGAAACTGATTACCTCTAAACATACCTGAATATGTTCTACATTTCTCTTTTCATAATCAAAGAATCACAGAATTGTAGGGATTGAACACAGAATGCAGATTTTCTATGAAATGAGAATCTTTCAGAATATTTTAATTCTGATTTTGCTAACCAGTAGTTTAATTTTTTTATATTCTGAACAAAAAGTATGGATTTTGAAAAATGTTTGATGATAGACACAGTTAAATGAGTTATGCAAATCCTGTATTCACTCTTGCGAAGATGTCTTGTTACAGTTGTGCTTTTCTGTTGTTAAACAAATGCCATACTCTGAGTTAACACATAGTAAAAGGAATTAGTAGAATTATTTTTAAAACTGTACAAGAGCCTATTGTTATCTTCCCTTTGAAGTGCTGTGTAAGGCTTGTGAAATCAAGTTCATTTTTACACAGGTCACTAAAACCCGGAATTTTTCATATGCTATAAATCATCATGTCACTTTTCATACAAAGAACGTTTTCAGGAAGGTTAAAAATGTCTCCTTCACCCTCCCAAATATATACAGATTGCAAGAAAAAGCCCAACTGAATATTGATCCAAACTGCAATATAAGAACCAGAAACAGAAAAAATCCTATATTGATCAAAACAGTGGAAAATGAGCCTTTGCCTGTAGTGTTTCACATCTAAAGTTATGGACTTCGATGTTTCAGTATTCTAGAGAAGTTTAGGCTTTTTCTTCTGGTTGATGTCTTGCTTAAATCAAACACTGTAGAGTTTGCATAAGCTACATATATATTACATAATTAAGGTAGTTACAGTGGATATTTCTTTATTAGAGATTTCTGAATATATGTACGTTTTCATTTTCAGTTAAAATTTCATTGCTCACTCCTTCTCACATTTCCCCCCAACTTGCAAATGCAGAAAACTTCAGTTTTCCCTGAAAGTATGTATTTCAATTTACTTAAATAAACATCCTTAAAGTATAGCCTTATGTTCTCTAAATTCAGAAGAGAGAAGACCCAGAAAACTAATTTCAGATAATAATATCACATATTATTGAAATTGTTTCATGATAGGGTTTCAATACGATGTCTAAACACTTGTTAGTACAACAATTTGTACTGTTGTGGGTGTTAAAAATTATTTTCTGTTGTTACATTGTGGTAAAAACATGACAACAATATCTAATCTTTTATGATTATTATGTATACCGCTTCAGTTGATTACTATCATATTGTTTTCCGAAGGGCTAATTTATGTGAGATAACCACTATGTGCCAATGGTGTTAGAAATATGCTGGCTTATCATTTTCCAGAATTATTCCCTTTCATCTACAGTACTTTCTGAGATTTGAAGAAGCTCTTATCATTTGACATCTCATATCAATTTTTAAAGATATTGGATCTATTTCTGTGTTTCTCTATCAATTTTTGTGGCTTAATAAACTTATTTGTTTTCCTTATTTAAAAACATTTTCCTTACCTCTTGTCATAGGACACTTGCACAAAAATCTGTTATTGACTGATTATTGACTGTAGAATAAAATAACAAAGCTGATTTAATGTGAAATATATTCAAGATGTAAAGAAAACAGCCTGGGAATTTGTAACATCATAATTATTCTATAATCTCTTGTTACTGGAAAAAGTTACAGGAAAAAGTTGATTTTAATTTTTAATATAGAATGGACATGAAGAATTTGCTATCAGCTAGCAGTAGCCAAAAGACCTTGAATTCTATTTCTAAATATATAATTTCATTCATTCAGTCTTTGATATATGATGTAATTTTGCTACAAATACTGGCAGCAAAACAGCAACAATATATTACACGTATTTCATAGTTGTATTGTGAAAATTATTGCTTGGTGGGGCCCAGCAGTGGGCCATTTTCCCAAATTAGGAAAGATAGATTGATTTTTTTTTTTTTTTTTTTAATGATGAAATCAATGAATTAAGAGCTACAGGAGTTTATGGTGACTGAAAGCATGCATTATTGAAGACTCAGCTTAGCCTATTTCTTCATAGTTAACACATGGAAATCCTGCTGTCCTTTTGCATGAGACTGAATACGACCTAGATTGATTTTAAAGTGAGTTGCCACACTGGACCTACTCCATTTCCAGCAGAGTTTTCTTCCAGGAGGTTTCTCAAGAATGTTTTAAAATTCAGGCCATAATGTTACTCAGAGCCTAATAACAGAGGTGCTACACCTTCCCCTCCAGTGTAATATAGCCCTGACATACTTGTATATTTAACATGGGGAAAAAAATCTTATTATTTCTGCTACTCGAAGCAGTGACAATAGAATAAAAACTACATAAAATTACCTTTGTCATGTTCCCAGTTGTATTTTTTTTTAGTAGATCCTGAAGGATCTGATGAATAAAGCATTTTAATGCATTTGTTACCCAGTCCACCTCTTTTTTGTCTGAAATCCCTTACCGGAAACCAAAAGCAAGAGCAGCATCTCCTTCTGATTCTCACACACTACGCTATCATTGTGATGCTAGTAATGACTTCCTGGGTGTTACAGAGAGTGTTGCAAATGAGACAATATAGAAGACTGCTCTATCCTTATGTCTTAATCTCTAAATTTCATTCAGCCCCAAGCATTGATCATCATGAGTCTCCTGAGTAAGAAGGTTATCCTCTGCATGACTAAACAACAGACAGATGACAAGTGTGTGCTAGAACATTTGATTCTTAGTCATACAGCAAGCATAATGCATTGAGTTTTGTGCACACATTCTTACCCACTGAACACACAGTAAATCAACAGACTGCTTGATTTCTGATATTTCACAAAAAGAATTGGGGAATTAATGTTATGACAAGTAAAAAATGGCAAAATTATTTTGAAGTTCTCTAGACACTTTTCAGAAAGGGAATTTCTTGATATAATATTTCCTGAAATGATTACTCCATATTCACGTTCCATGAACACTTGAACAAAACCACTGCTTTTACTTGGTGTAATGAGACCATTTTTCTCCATGAACTAGTTTCATAGCATGTATTTTCTGTCTGCACAAAAGTGGTTGTGCTGGATCAGGAGAAGACTCTAAACCTTGGAATATTTTAGCTGGTAAAGCAGTGTCTGCAGAACATTTGTTTTGTGGACTTGGTCACTCCACTGCTTGGGATGCTAAACATGCAATAATAATTTTTTTTGTAAAATTCCTGAGACATCTGTCACCCTCAATCAACAAGCATGTGGCACTCCATCAAGAGTTATGTTACATTTTATTTTATACTTTAACACAAAAAGGGAAGCAAGATGTAATTCATATATTTTCTTTTTTCCTCCCTTCCTCCCTCCCCTCCTGCCTGCCTTGCCTTGCCTTTCCCTGCCTTGCCTTGCCTTCTGCCTTGCCTTTTGTCTTTCCCTTCCCTCCCTTCGCCGCCCCCCCCCCCTTTCCCTTTTCCTTTCCCTCCCCTTTGCCCTTCATTTTCCTTCCTTTTTATTCTAAAATACATGCACAAGAGATCAGCTTTTCATCTAGCAAAAACACCAAAAGACAGCAAAAGACACAAAAAACTCACTCTCTTATATACCATGTATTCTACAGCATATGAGTGTGCACCATGGAGACATATATTACATACTCCGTACAATACTGAGCCTCTCTGATGTGGAGTAGGTTTCATTTGCTAGTACTTCTTAAGACATTTTAAATACTACATATCTTCTACCACCTAGATTCCTTTAATAACAGTGGATTATGTACTCAGAAGTTTGAACTCAGTGGGAGAACACAGGAACTATGGATGGATGGAAGAGTTTTTTAAGTATCATATAAACTATGAAATCCAATGAAAGTTATGGTTCATGAAATAGAAAAAAGGAAATCAGTTATTGAGAAATTAGTTACTATGATGTAGATATTCGGATTCCTTAAAGATTCTATGAATAGATAGCTATTCATTGCTTAATAAGTATTTTACACTGTGTCTGGATTTCGTGTTTCTCTCTGATGTTTTATGTATGTCAGAAATCAGAGGAAAGGTGAACCAGCTCTTTTTTGTGTGTACTGTTGCTTGACATTGGTTTTTTTTTTTTTTTTTTTTTTTTTTTTTTTGAAGCGCATACACTTTGCTTATCTTTGAAAGTGTTGCTATGGGTATTAATGTAATTTCAGAAATGGTGACCGAAATCTTGCTTTAAATTTCTCTTTCTTCTCAATTTGTAAGTGATTTGCTCGTATATGTAAGGAAGTTAACAGAACTGATTTAACTTAGGTATAACTTAGGGTAGATATGAGGCACTCTGTAAATATTTTGAAGTTTCTTACTAATTTGTGTGTGGGATTCTCTTGAAAAGAGGCTGTCAAACAGACAAAAGGGAATGACAGCTTTATGATGTGGTACAAAATATTTTCCTCTTTGATTTCAATACATTTGTGGAATAACATATATATCTGGTAGGATTGTGACATTGGAGTTCACTCAAACAATCTGAAATACAATTTATTGGAGTCCCTGAGTATACAGTAATCTGTGTGGTTTCAGAAAAATCTATATCTGTATTGATATGACTTTATAACTTTATTATATTGGTATTGATGTAATACTGTAGTAGTGGTCTGTAGCATTCTCCAACTACTGACATGAAGCCTGATTGGATTTGTGTTTTATTTGAAACATGGTAGATACAGATCAGTTCTGTATAGACAGACAATTACTTATCCGTCTCAACTAATGTGTGAGAGTAAATAAATGCATTGCATGCTCTTTTTATGCTATCAAAATGAAAATCAAAACAAAATAATTGTGGTTTACCAAGTTGTTCTATGCCAGCACAATGTGTGGCAATTTAAAGGAAAAAAAATCTTACTATTTTTTTCCTTCCAAATTAATGCTACTTTTGATTCAGCATTCTAGTAAAATATGCTGAAATGTCTTTAAAATACCATACAGTTCTTCTTCAGAGCTGATGCAGAAGTGATTAGGACTGTGTGCAGGGAGTCTAATATTTATTTACTTTAGTGATAATCTGGTAGTTGAAGTCTTTGAAGTTTAACTTTTTCTAAACTACTTCAAGTGCCATGAGGGTGAGTGGAAGTGAACATGAAATCACACATTTACCATGACAGTGATATCAAGATGGAGAAAAGATTAAGAAAAAAATTTGGATGTTATCAAACACACACAATTTCAACTGGCCTAAGTGCTCATCATTCCTCTAAATCTATACAGTAATCTGAATAGTGGAAGGAAAAATATAAACAATTAAAGATATAGAGAAGGAATATAAAGAACATAAAGAGAGGAAATGTGCAAAAAGACTGTATTTTAGTGAAAAAATTTTAAAGCTAAATTATTTCATTAAGAACCACTTTGTTCTTAATGTACAGTAGTAGTGTGTACAGTAGTACAATGTGTAGTAGGAATCCATGTTGTTCTACTTGTATATGTTGTGTATTGCACTGCAGTAGAAGGTGCTCTGTGCTCACAATAGTCAAAGCATCCTCAGGCTTGTTCAGTGACTGTTCACATCTGCAGTTTATTCTGAGGACTTCTCTGGCCTCTGTGACTTCATGGGAAAGGCAGAGAACTTGGTGCAGCCACAAAACCACCTGTTGTAGGTAAGCGAAGTACTGTTGTGAAACACCGCAGCTGGTGTACGGATGTATAGGAAAACATTTTCTATATTTTGTTCTATCAGACAGGAGCCTATTTCACAACTTTCATTTATTTCCATGCCTTCAATCTGACTCAGTAAAACCTTTCTCCCACTACATCCCTTTCCCAAAACAGGCAACCAAGTATTGCAAGTGAGGTGAGTAGAAACATGAAACTTCCTTTGCTCCTTCACACCATTTCTTCTGCTTGAGTGACACTTTGCTTATGTAGCCCATGACATATAAATTTGAATAGATATTGCTATGGCTTGAAATATATGAAAGAATTCAAGAAGTTTTTTTTTTTTCCTCCTTCTTGATGACTATTTTGATAGTCTTTTCTCTGTGAACTTTGTTGGGTAAATTTCATTTTCTAAGAGGTTGTCACAAGTGCTTTATGTCAACAGCTGACAAAGTAGTTCTTCATAGAGCAGAAGGAATGAACGCGTATGCTTGCTGTTACTTTTGTGTGAGTCATTCATAAAAGCTTAGTTGTTGTGGTTTAACCTGGCAGGCAACTAAACTCCACACAGTCCACTTCCCAGATGGGATGAGGGAGAGAATTGAGAATTGGAAGCAAAATAGAACTTGTAGGCTGAGATAAAAATGATTTAATAAGACAGAAAGGGAAAACAGAAAAAAAATATGTTAACAGTAACTACACACATGCACACATATATATCCACAACACAATTGCTTGCCACCTGCTGCCTGACACTCAGCTCACAATATAACTGTTGATGGATGCCCTGCTAGCAATGTTTCACTGATCTCCAGTTGATCTCTGAATTGTGGCTGCAAGTTGTTAGCCTCCACTGTCCACTGAACTTTCATACTGGCCATATGGGACTGTTAAAGAGTCTTGCAGATAACCCCTTTGCTCTCCAGTTGAAGATCTGGGTTTATGGATAGGAATCAAGGAGTCCTGATATTGACTCTGGTGCACCGTTGTGTTAGAGCTGGCACTTGTTTTTCTTCTCTTAGCAATTCCAAAACAGAATGGTTCTCTGAGAGACCAGACAAGGTTCTGAGCAATCTAGCTGTAGATGTCCCTATTCACTGCATGGACTAGACAACCTTTATGAGTTCATTCCAACTCAAACAATTTTATAAGTCTGCAAGTATAAAGCTGTAGTGGACCCTGGAGCACAGTGTACTCCACTGGCATCAAGTTATAATGGAGCAGAATCCATATGCATTTCTGGAATGACAGGAATAAAAAAGAGCCTGCTGCACTGGTGGCCAAAGTGAACTTAAAGGGGAATGAATAGCAAAAGTAACCCATTGCAAATGGCTCAGATGCTCCATGCATCCTTGGTATAGATTACCTCAGGAGACAGTATTTCAAGGACCCGAAAGAGTATTAGTTGGCTTTTGGTGTAGCTGCCTTGGAGACAGAGGACATTAAGCAGCAGTCTAACTTGCCTGGTAGTCTCCGCAGATGGGACATACACTGCCTATCTGGACAACTTGTTCCAGTGCCTCACAACCTTTATCTTAAATACATTTTTCCTTATATCCAATCTGAATCTCCCCTGTTCTAGTTTGAAACCATTTCCCCTTCTCCTACCACAACAGACACTGCTAAAATGCATGTTCCCTTCCTTCTGTGAGCCCCTTTTTAAATAATGAAAGACTCTATCAGATCTCCCTAAATCCTTCTTTCCTCCAGGCTGAATAGAGCAGCCATCTCAGCCTGTCTTCATGGAAGAAGTGCTCCACACCTTCAATCATTTTTGTGTCCTTCCTCTGGGCTTCAATAGGTCCATGTCTCTCCTTTACAGAGAATTCCACATCTGCACACAGTACTCCAGGTGAGTATTCAAAGCAGAGCAGAGTGGCAGGATCACCCCTTTTGACCTTCTGTCCATGCTTATTTTGGTGCAGCCCAGATTACAGCTGGGCTTCTGGGTTGCAAGGGCATATTACTGACTCACATCCAGCTTTCCATCCACCACTTCACCAGAGCCCTTTTTGACAGGCCTGCACTCCATTCTTTCATCCCCCAGCTTGTACTGGTAGTGGGTATTGCCGTAATTCAAGTGCAAGACCTCACACTTGGCTTTGTTGAACCTCATGATATTTTCCTCGGCTCACTGTTTGAGCCTGTCTAGGTCTCTCTGAATACCATCCTGTCCCCAGGTGTTTAAACTGCACCACACATCTTGGTGTCATCAGTAAGCTTGCTGAGGTTGCACTCAGTTCCAGTTCATGTCATAGATGAAAATACTGAAGAGGACTGGACTCAATACCAGTGACTGCTGAGGGACTCTGCTCATCATTGATCTCCATCTGGACATTGAGCCACTGACTATCACTCTTTGGATGTAGTTTTGCAGCCAGTTCCTTGTTCACCTGTGCTTCTGATATGCCATAAAGTCCTCATTATCAACCTCAGAAATAGGATCAGGCCAACTTATCTCTATTCTGGGGAGACTGTCCGCTAGGATCAGGTGTGGCCATTTTCCTGGAAATGTCCCTTCTTTTTCTTGTTCTTCATTGTAACTTACATGCCTGTACCTCTAAGGTAGATTTTCCATGCTATTTCCTCATACCTTCTCCTTGCTCATGCAGGTGAAATTATAGGGTAGCACATGGTGTGTACCCACTAGAGCCCGTCTCTTGAGCAGAGAAACACTTACATTTAGGGGCTGAGATACTGTTCCAAACAGGTGGAGAGCAGAGCATACTGTCTTTGAATTGCTAGAACTCCCAGGAGAGTATCTCCCTAGCTGAGACACAAGCCCAGAGGGACAAAGACATTTTTTCTTCATATTGTCCATGTAGGCTAGCCACTTAATCCACCACTGGATTTTCTTCAACTTTCCAGGCCATTACTGCCAGGGTGTTGACATATGATAATGTAAAAATATCTGCTGTGCAGGTGTCATGTCATCAGGATCTTAGGATAATGATCATCATCCAGGTCAATATTGTATATCTCCCCCAGCACATCTAATTCATGCAGGTAGTGGATACTTTTCTCCATTTTTTTTACTTGCCTGGTTAACATATCTGATCTTCCTTGAAGGGTATCTTTCCTTCACAGCTGACAAAGATTTCCTTCATGAAGTGAAGACTTGTGTCCCTTTTCCAATTGTTCATCAGTGTCCTCTTCTGTAAAAAAGTATCCCAGCTGCCTGGCACCGCTGTCCACTATGTCCAGGCTGTGGGCCCCATTTTCCCAGCTTCAGAGCAGCTAGGTGACAATATGCTTGTTTCGATGACAGCTGAAGTGTTTTCAGATATCTTGCAGCTCATCTGCTGCATTTGACTGCAGGAGTCAGACAGTTATTGCTTCATTGTAAGTTCTCCTTCTTACTCCTCCCATTCTTCATCCCCATTTCTTCTTTCATTCTCATCTTAGCAGTTTCTTTCCTCAGTAATAAGCTGACTTTCACTGCCCTTTTTTTTTTTTTTTTTTTTTGGTTTTGTTTTTTTTTGTCTTGTGTATAGGGGTGACTGTTACTGACACAGGTTTATTCTATGGTGTTTGTTGAGTGAACTGCAAAGTACACAGAAGCTTGAGCAGCCATGCAGAGACTGAAGTGACACCTTGTCATCAGCATGAAATCTCCTTCTCTTTAGGGTGATAAGTAGTGTTGAATAGGACTTGGTGGGCATCATTAGGCCCCAGCACACTACAGTGATTTGTGTTTCTGTAGGATTGCCAGGGTGACAGCATACCTTTTTCAAATGTTTTACTAGTTTTTCAGAATTCTGCATTTGTTCAGGGTTGAAGTTTCAGAACATTAGGAGCATCCACAGTTCTAGGTTCCTGCCACTCAGAACTATCCAACTTTGGGGCAGATCTGATATTCTTAAATTGTGGTTTAGTCTTAAGCAAGACCTTGCAATAGGAACATACTGATTTAAATGTTCTCCCTTGTCTCCTCCATAACTTGGCACTCAAGGAGACAAACTAAAGAGCAAAATTATTAATATTTCCCAAGACGTGTTTCCTGAAGTATGAAGATGACTGCAATATGGAATACAAATACCAGATTAGTCTTCCGTTACACTGTACAGAAAAATGATAGCCTTAATCCAGTCCCTAGAGATGGTAAATAGCATAAGAGGGTTCACATGCAGCAAGTAAGGTATTAAATACAACGGTTGAATGAAAAAAATCTGAAAGAATTCAGATAATAAAAATGACATTAAGACTTGCAGTTATTAAATGGCTACAACACTTATACCAGTTTTGCTATAACATGCTCTGGTCAGGTCTGCTGTTATCTCCACATTTTGAACCTCACATTTGGTGCAAAAAGTAATTGTTGTGATTTAAGCTGGCAGGCGTCTCAGCACCGCAGAGCTGTTCGCTCACTCTCACCTGTATGGGCTGAAAAAGAATTGGAAACAAAACAGAAATTGTGGGTTAAGACAAAAATTATTTTCTAAGGCAGAAAAGGAAAACAGAAATAAAAATTAGATGATATATACCTATATACATATATGTTTTTATATTTAACTACAATGCAATTACTTGCCACCTGCTGACCAGCTAACAGCACAACTTCTTACTGACAAGTGCCCCACTAACAATATAACATCTCAGTAGCTACAGATTGACAATCAGACAATTCCTGTGGCCTCCTCTAGCCAACTCCCCACAGCTTTGTAGCCTTCTGCATGATGTCGTGTAATATGGAATAAACACACTACCTAATTTAGGCCAGATATTCTTGCTCCAACCTGCCTCCTTCTCCTGTTCCGTAATAGTGGCGACTCTTCCCTGCTGACCAGCTTGAGATGGCCCAGCCCTAGGTGCATACCCATCACTCAGTAACAGCAAAAGCACTGGTGTGTGAAATCAAGACTCTTTGGCAATTATTATAATGGGAAAGGATGGATAATTATAAATAGTTATTGAACAAGGTCAGGAGGAAGACTATTGAACAGCTGGGCCAATTGAGATAAAAAGAACTCCAGTAATGTCACTGGAAAATGAAATGAGAAACAAAATTCTCTTTCAGAGGGCTTTGATGCCAGCATATTTACTGTCATTTAAATATTTCTGCCTTGATATCAAATAACCTGCTTCCATGAAACCAGAATAGGTATCCATCATTACTTCTGCCAATTGAGAAAAATGTTTTCTTAAATTTTAATTAAATTTTCACATAGCTCATAATGGGAACTCATGGTATCTAGAATATACTAGATATGTGAACCACATCCTGATTTCTGAAATGATAAACATATCTTTATTATTAGTTCCTGTAAATGGTGTTTGATGAAATCATAACTTCATCTGTGTTTAAGTCATGCGTGGACTTTTAGTGATTTAAATGCTGATGATTAAAATGACATTATGTACTTAACAAGAGTCAAATCTGAGAAGATTCAGAGTCTGATTTGATTTGGAATTCATGTCTTAAAACTCATTGAGGTTGAGATTAGACTAGGGACTTTCCACACAGTTGGGCAAATTGTATATTATGAAATTGATTGACAAAGCATTTTATGTTTGCTAATTTTCCCATGAGGCTTTTGTTTTTTCTGTTAATTTATAGAATAAACAAAATAAAATAAATTTATTTATAAATTATGTAAATATATAAAATAAATAAAGGTATACATAAATTTAAATGTACTCATTGTTTAAAAACTATTTAGTTCAAACTCCTTTTGGAAGCAAGGCCAGCTAAAATTATCTTCCTTCGGCTTAGTTGTGTCAAGTTTTTAATGTCTCTTAGGGTTGTGATTTCACAGTCTGCTGGGGGTACCTGCTTCAGTGTTCAATTCAGCCTCACTGATTTTATCTCACTAATATCTCATTAGATTTTGTATTTGCTTATTTATTTTTAATCTTTGACTGTTTGCCTCCTGTCCTTCTAGGGCGCACCTTGAAGGGATGTAATGTTCCATTAGGTAGTTCTTGAAGGCAATATTGTCCTCTTTACTCTCTTTGTCAGCAAGCTAAAAATCACAGTTTTCTCCATTTCTCATCCTGTATCATACAATCTGACTTTTTGAATGCCTCTGTAGCTACTGGTCTTGCTTCAAAAAACATACTTTCTGTGCTGGAGATTCCAGAACTGTACAGAGAACTCTAGATGTACCCTCAGAAATGCCAAGTAAATGGAGGGGGGAAGCTGACAGCTTTCCATCCGCTGGTTAACAAGAGTCTTGCTAACATAAAGCAATACGTGGCTCATATTGATATCATTTGTAGAATCATCTGCATAAATGGTATTATTTTCTTCTCCCTATTTCTGACTAATGCAAATTGATGTTTGTGTAAAAATATATTCTGTGCAGAGGAGAAAGTAACTGAAGTAGTTTCCAGCTCAGCTGTTGTGTCATAGACATGAGGCATGTAAGAGTACATTTAAAACTGGGAAAAAGACAAAACTCGTCCATTAAAAGTATTTTGTCACCTACACTCTGCTACAATGAGAAGGACTGCCACTGGTTTTAAACTGTCATTCTGATGACAAAGATTACACTTCATTTTCTGGTCTCAGCAGAATGTGATATCTCTCTTGCCAGTCACTTCTGGCCAAAGTATGTCTTCGTTGTTCTATGAAGACCAAGACTGTCTACACTGGGAAGAAAGGGAAAAGGTATAGGAAAAAAATAACATTTTGGTAGCTGAGATGTCTCTTTTCAGAAGACTGTTCAGTCATACCATGGCTTTTACTTCACCAATGTTCTTGTCCCAAAGAGCAGAAAAAAACCTGATTTTGTAAACTGTTATTTCAAATTAAAGTGTTCCATGGTTGTTTTCGCATCAATAACAGACTAAGTGACAGCTTTTCCCATTTATTTTCCTTTTTCCCTTCTCTTTTTCCCTTTCCTTTCTCACTACCTTAAATGGCTTTTATCAGAATGACTACAAGCTTTTCTCAAAATCCTTCACAATTTGGCAGGCTAAAAGAGTGTATTCTCCTTAGGACAGTGAAGATGCCCTATTCCACCCCGACTGTCACATGTGCACTTTGAACAAAAAAATGTTGATTAAAAGTTTGCCTAACAGTCACAAAATCTGGATTTATTTTAAGGACACAAGTATCTCCACATCAGAATAAAAAAGAACTCTCATCTAATTCTCAATGAATTAGAGTTGGCAGGCTTCTGTGTCTAGTGCTAACTTATGGCATTCAGTGCTAAGATGTAGCTCCTTGAAAATGTTACAATAAATTAAAGCCACTGTCAGAAGCTGAAGACATCAACCCAGAGAAAAAAATATATTATCAACTCTTAAATTTTGTGTTGTAAAAAGAATTTCATTCTTGGCAACTTGACAGTAAAAATAGACAAAACCAATATTTTAGGATGTTGTGCCAAAGACTGTGTGTGAAAGCTTGCGACTGTCTCGCATTAAACTGTGAGTTACAGTTTCTGTGTCTCAAGGAGTGAAAAATGACATATTTCTTGAAGCCCGTAGGACATTCAAGATATATATAGCTCTTTTTTTTGAATGACAATGTGGTCAAACTCTTTAGCTGGGAACACATTTGTATGCTTTTATTTTTTTTCAGTTGTCTTTGATGTATGATATGAAGTTGCTATTAATTTAACAACTGCCAGTCACAGAATGTGAGAAGGGAAGGCCAACTGAAACAAGTGCTCAGCAATTGAAATTGGTACCCTGATACAGGTGATAATTTGGTATATGTAATCATCATTTTTCCCACATGAAGCAATGCCAGGAACATAGAAAATTGTTTTTGTTTTGATAAGGTATATTTTAAAATCTTTATCATATAAACCTGTTTCTTGTTAAAAAAAAACAAAAACAAAAACAAACTAAAGCCCACACCTTCCCACCTTAGCCTGCCTCAAACCCCAAAGACAGTGGCTGTGTTATTTTCTCTGTCATAATCCATTTTTCACCAAGCCCTCACCTTGTCACTGCTATTATTAGCCACAGAATCAATCGGAATCACTGAACTGTAGGGACTGGAAGAGGCCTCAAGAGATCACTAAGCCCAACCCTCTGCTAAAGCAGGTTCCCAACAGTATGTCACACAAGCATCTAGATGGATCTTGAATATCTTCGTAGAAGGAGATTTCACAGCCTCTTCTGGAGAACCTGTTTCAATGCTCTTGCTGTAAATAAGTTTTTTCCAAATGTCTGTATGGAATTTCTATGTACAATTTTTAGGACACTGCTCCTTGTCATATTGCTAGGCATCACTGAGAAGAGGCTGGCCTTATCCATCCGCTTCCCATCTCCCCTTTGATAAACATTTTTCAGATGGTATCTCAGTCTTCTTCTCCCCAGCCTGAACAGACTCAAGTTACTCAGCCTTTCCTCATAACAGAGGTGCTTCAGGCCCTTTATCATCTTTTTGGCCCTTTGCTGGACTCCTATTAGGAGATCCCTATTTTTTTTGAATGGAAGATCCCAGAACTGGATGCAGTGAACTAAGCATGGCCTCACCAAGGCAGAATAGAATGGAGAATCACCTCCCTTGTCCTGTTGGCCACGCTCTTTTAAATGCACCCCATGATACCATAGTCCTTCTTGGCCACAAAGGCATACTGCTGCCTCATGGCCAACCTGTTGTCCACCAGAACATCCAGGTTCTTCTCTGCAGAGCTCCTCTCCAGCAGATCATTCCCTATCCTGTACTGATATATGCGGTTACTCTTCCTTGGGTGCAAGATTCCACACTTGCTCTTTTTAAACTTCACCCTCCCTGCCCAACTCTTCACTTTGTCCACATCTTGTTGAATGGTAGCACAGCTTTTGGGTGTGGCAGGCATTCATCCCAGATTTGTATCATCAGCAAACTTGCTGAGGGTGGACTATCTCCCTTCATTCAGGTCACTGATAAAAACGTTGAGCAAGACCAGACTTAGCACTGACACTTCAGGAACACAGCTAGTTACAGGCATCTAGCTAAACTCTGTGCTACTGATGACACTCTCTGAGCTCTGCTAGACTGCCAGTTCTCAATCCACCTCATCGTCCACTCATCTATCCCATGCTTTCAAAGTTTCACAACAAGCATGTTGTGCGTTTCCCACAAAGGTGTCAAATACCTTGCTGAAGTCAAGGTACACAACGTACCCTGCTCTACTCCATCTGTTTATTCAGCCACTGATGACATCACAGAAGGCTACCAGGTTGGTTAAGATTTCCCCTGGGTCAGTCCACGTTGACTATTCCTGATAACATTCTTCTTTTCCAATTGCTTGGAGAGGGTTTTCTGTACAAGTTGTTCAATCACCCTTCCAGGGATGAAGTTGAGGCTGACTGGCCTGTATTAATGATTAGGATCTGATTTTGGTAAACTCTTCAGATGATGTAATTTGAACAGCTTGCTCCTGAGTTTGGAGGGAATAGTAGATGTTTTATAACATGATTTTTTTAACAGCTTCTTCCATGTATTTTGGGTCTAATGACATCTGTTGTTGTGCAGATTTGTGTCTAATGTGTTTCAGAGTGTTAGTATTATTCACCTCCCTCCTGACACATATTTCATATCTGTGTTGTAAGAACATGTTTGCTGCACAGTCAGGCTTAGTGGAAAGATAATGACTTGTTGCCTGCCACTTTCTTCCCAGGGATTCTGCAATATAAATCTCTTGTTCTGCTCTAGAAAGGTGCCCAGTACCACATGACTCCAGGGCATTCATTGTTTTCCAGCCTTTTACTACTTAGATGAATTTGGATGGCATTACACTCCAAAGTGAATGACAGACAGATAACAAGCATACAAAACCCTCCTTTCCTAGAGAAATAAGGCTAAATGAGACAAGTGTTTTAACTATGTTACTACAAGCTACAAAACTAATTTCATGGGCTTTTCTTTCTTTGTAATGTCCAGAATTTGTACAAACCTGTTACTGGTGTCCTACATTATCTCTTACCTATTAATTTTGCACTGCATTTGCCTGGAAATATTCATCTGTGTAAAGCATGCATGTATTTTAATTTTTAAAGGATCAAACCTTCTGGTAGAAAAATAACATGTAATCACATATGAATGAAACTGAATCATAAAATTGATGCAGACCTCTAAGTTCTCTCTACATTCTGCAAATTCATGGGATTATTTGCCTTAAGAACTGCAGACCAATTGAATTGTTTTTTTTTCCATTTAAAGTCTTTACAAGCATTGCTATAAATCATTCTGGGTGATTGATCTGTTTAGACTTCTGTGTCTTTGTGCTGTGCTGTTTCAAGGCACCACGCTTTAAGTAACAGTTTACTATAATTAAGTAATTATTATTGCTCTATAAAAACAAACTATATATAACTTACCACTGCCTATCACAAAATTCAGTTTTGTGTTTCTGATTTTACATCTGAGGTTATGCTATATTATGAGTACTGATGGAATGCTCACATATAAGCAAATCTTTATTTATTTAATTGGTGCTTGTCCCAATTAGCGTAAGCTTCAGAGGTTTCTTTTGTTTTAGAATTGCCTCTGAATTAACTCTGGTGAATTCCATCAATAAAAAGTGGTGTGAGTACTGTCTGTAACAAGTTTCTCAACAGTAAAGCAAAGCAAGAATTACATCAAAATCATTATTCTGTCCTGTAAAATTAGTCTTTTTATGGATGCAAATCCTTTGACATCTTTTACATTTGATTTTGTTTAGTTGTACATTTTCTATAGTTTGTAGGCTAGTGCCAGTTTCTGCATCCTTTTCCCCTCCTGAAATTTACTAACATGATTATGTGCTGTCTTGGAAACTGACCTATTTTTATGCACAGCCTTTTTAACAGACAGGAAATCACACAAATCTAACTATCAGACATTTTACTGAATTCAGTAATTCAACTTTTTGATAATAAAAATATCTCTTTACCTTATTCATTTTTAGCCTTCTGGACATAAGTGTAAGTATGCTTTAGAATGTGGCTGTCCAGTTCAGAAAGTTTTGACTCTAAGACACAGACTACGTAGCATATTTTTGCAAGAGAGAGCTGGTGTACCGAAGCCTGACATTTGCATCATATTTTCTAATGCCTTTCAATCCTCTTGCATCTTTTTGAATGTTTTCATGAGATGGCTATCATGTAAAGGACTATACAGCCTCATAAATCTGGGAAGATCTCTGTCTTGACAAGTGTTTTATAGTATAACTCACAGTCACATATATACCACTTTTTATCCCTTTCCAACAACAATACAGCCAACAGGCATAAAACATGAAATTTTTAGGTTTTATGATCTTACTCTCTAGCAGCAAAAAAAAAAAAGAAAAAAAAAAGAAAAAAGAAAATTATTATTGTCATGTGATTTAAGTCCTTCAAATGAAAAAAAGGAATTAGGAATTTGTTTCTTTTTGGTCAAATCAAAATCATAACACAACAGCTTTGTTTGCCTTTACTACTGATGCTACAAAACAGAGCTCAGTTGTTAATTGTCAAAACAAGAGGAAATGCCTAAATTGATTGCAGTATGCACACTTATAAATCTCCATCTTGTGCCTGTATTTTTAGAGTTTCAGAAGCATTGTTTACATTTACAACATGCTATAATTTCTATATACTTCATATGACTGAGGTGTTTCTCTTTCTTTCCTTCACAGAGACAGAAATGAAACAGTTAAACATTGTCACTATTGATAAACTTAGGCAACTGCTGAATGCTAAAGAATGGCTGCCGAATGAATTGTTGATGTTCTTTTGCAATTTTGACATCTGGAATCTTTAATCAGTTTCTCTCTTCTACTTTCATTTTGCAGCTTGTGATGATCATTCCCAAATACATTGAGGAACCAAAACTTTCCTGTTTTGTATATACATCATCATCAGTGGCTAACAGTAGGTATGTTAATAGTCAACTCATGATCTTCAAAGAAAATGTTTTGAATAATCACTTGGGGAATTACATTATTTTCCTGATGTCTTTATTGCTTCTTTCACACTGGTTACATTTTGTAAAGTTAACTGATAGATGCCTTAAATCTCTTACATGCCTGAAGAGAAATCACCTAAAAGTCTGAGCAACCCCTTTCAGGAAGATGTAGCTTCTCTGAGTGGGACATCTAAACTGAACTTCAGCTTTTCAAAATACTCTCAAGTCCTTTTCCATCTTAAATTAAAAACATGCTCATTAATCCCTAAAATAAAGATCCAGAACACTAGTGAGAGTCTTAAAATTCACTGACCTTATCATACCTTTATCAGAAAGTACATATCAGCAGAAACATACTGGGCAAGCATAGAAGATGCCTGAGGCAAGCTGAACAAGCAAGAACTGTTTTCTGCTTTCTCTGAAGTATGCCTGCTATGTTTTTTTTAGTGACTGGTAATAGTGGCAATGCAGCTGTGAGTTTACATTAGTCCTTCCACCTCATCAATGCATGTACAGACATACTCCCACAGTCGCACCCATTCTACATTTCTTCACTGTCTTTGCACCCTGCTTCAGATGCTTTCTTGTTTTTCTACTTTGTTCTTTTCCTAGAATGAAGATGTGAGAACAGTAATGCCCACAAATTCTTTGCAAACTAAATGACTATGGTTCACTTGGTACTTCCTCATCCTAGATGGAAAACTACATCCCTGTAAGAACAGACCTTTTCTTGTTAGCAATCTGACAGCAACTTCATTTTCCTCATTTTTTGTCCTTCTAATGACAACCTTCTCTTGCATTCCCTCTATGCCATCGAGACAGAATTGCAGCTGTTGGGCTTTCATTTTTTCATTTTGTATTGTGACTATGAATTCATAAAGGGGACCACTGTCAGTCCAATTTCAAAACATGGCATATGCAACTCATACAGGTACTGTGTTGTTTTCATACTGGATTCAGATATGAAAATGGTATATTGCTTTTACAAAGGATCAGGGAAAGAAAATGCAAAATATCACATGTTTTTTGAATGTGATAAAGAAATGTAATATGAAAGAAGACAAAGCTACTTTTTTTGTTGTTGTTGTTTGTTTTTTTCACTGAGGCACAGGTGATTAATGCAGATACATTAATTTGTGCCAAGTTACAGGTATGAAATTTTCTAAATTAGTCCCATATATCAAGACTATTTGTTGTTTAAGTGCATTACATTTCAATTTTCACTTTATTAATCAGTAGCTGTCAATAGCATCATTTAAAATACTTCTTTTTGCAATCCGGAGCACTTTAGTGGCTATGCTGCAGAATTTATTTTTTACTTCAATAGTTATTCCTAGTATCCTGCTGTGATTACATACTGAACACTAGAAATTATCTGCAGAGAGAATTAGAGTGTGTAAGAGTGATTGTCTGAGTCATGTAAATGCCAAAAGCTTTTTGTGACATTTTTCAGACTTTAAAGATGGAAATATATTATTTGCACACTGGCTCCTGATGGAATATGGCACAGTGCAGGATTTAGGCCTTTAGGGGCTGTATGTATGGGGATCTTATGCTTCTAGAAAGAAAAATAATGAACTGTTTTCTATATGGACTACCCTTGTTGATGAGGCAGAGATATTCCATTGGTCAATGGATGTTAACATTCACAGATTTGCTGGAAACTGTTATCCAGGATGCAATGGGATATAGTTCAGACTTAATGTAATTTTTGTTTTTTCTTCCAGATGAGGTTCAATATCCTTGTATTTGCCTATGAAATATTAATGTTGTCCAGCACAGCCAGTGGTTAAAAGCAGAAATTTGAGCTGAATGACATTTCATGTTCATTAACAGGAGGGCCTTCCTCTTAAATTTACAATCTGTAAGCATTCTGCATCCTCTGAGACATGAATAGTTTCTCTTAAGGAGTCCCAAAAGACATTTTCTATTTGTAATGTTTCCTATCTTACTAGAGTTCAGGAATATGCTTTGAAAATATTCTGCCCCACCCAGCACTTCCCCAAAATCCTGATGGAAAGTAGATTATTACACATAAGCACCAGTTCCTGGTAATTCCCAGATAGAAGAAGTTAGGTGGAATTTTGCAACAATCAACATAAAATGTTAGAGTCAACTTATGGAACTTTTTGACTGTATACATACGAGACCCCAAATTGCTTATCAGAAAACAAGGAGATTATGCTTATAACATTGATCTAAAATTTTCTTGTTGTTCGTCTATGCAATTTCTCTGTTACATAATTGCATTGTGAGACAGGAGGACAAATGAAGCATTCCTGGCTTTTTAGCCAGGTTGATTTCCCTAATATCTAGAAAAGAGGTGTGTATTTCCTCAGAATTGCCACTGGAACTGCAGTTAGTGTGTTGTGGATAAGCCACACACATGACAAGCCTAGTGTGTGCCAGTTATTGGGATTAAATGTTCTCAATATACCTCAAGATTAGTTAGGATTTACCCAGAAAGCAGAACGATGGTTTGAAACCAAGCATCCTTAAATTCTATTGATCACTATTATCATTGTTATTATCATAGTACATATTTTATATTTATATTACATACGATATGTCATTTCATTATAATAAGAATTACTAAGAATGGATAATGCATTTTTTCTATAATTTAATTATAGTATCAGTAATTAATTATTCATCTCTTTTAATAAACTTTTTGGTTTGTGTGTATGTGTGTGTTAAAAAGAAACTAATTCCTTAGTATGTGGTACTTCATCTTCTGTTGTTAGATATTTTAGTCAGACATATTTTTCTGTTTTTTACTTAATAGATTAAAAAAAAACCAACAAGAAGAAAAAGTAATGCACATAACTGTAAAGAATCTATACGGAAAGTAGAAAATACAAAGGTCGTGTATGTATCAACTGCCCTTATTTCATGATTCAGTCCCTTCTTTCTGACTGGCAGTAGAGAATGTCTTCTACCAACGATCAAGAAAGCAACCACGAGCTCCAGCGTGTTCAGTTTCTTCACATTTTAAAACATAATAACTCTCAAGAGAATGCATACGGCTTGCAACTACTGCTTTCTGATGATATCGTATCAAAGACAGAGAGATTAACTATCCTCAGAAAGTAACTATTACCTGAAAATGAGATTCTAAACAGGAGCATGCTCACAGATGGAATGTTCTCTGTCACAACCCCTTTAAGGACATGTAACAGTGAAAGTGAAGATGGCCATGAACTATTGGTTTCATGGAAATATTTCTGGAGAAACGGGCATCTACAGAAACTAATGATGATTAAGTTTTAATGTGCTTTGTGTAGAGGAAGAAATTAGTTTCATAGCATGAGAGTATTTTCTACTCTTGCCACATGATCTGAGCTTCTTCAACCACTCACCTGGATTCTGTTATTGTACTTCAATGTAATTCTAATTATTGCCTATCTCAGTAGCTCACAGCTTTTCTATTACTAACTAATCATCTCTTGGCCCAGTAGATGTCCCATAGCTTCCAGGCCTTTTTACTGAGGCTGTATTAGATTACTTGCCCTTGTTAAAGCTTAGATTTAACCCAACGTAGGAATAGGAAAATATTCTCCTAGTATTCATACTGGTAAATTATATCATTATATATGTTTATGATGCATGAGTTGCACTACAAGTTGCATCAGTTCAGCAATTTCCAGAAAAACACTTAAGATATTATGTGATAATAACTTGGGATGCCTCAATGCTATGATTTCATATTCCCTAACAGACTCCTAATTTGAAATCATAATCTGTTCTGAAATTATTATTTGCTTCATGCTACTTAATTAAAAATGCATTTGATAATTGTGGATTACACTGTATTTTGTAGTAAATGTACAGTAACAAAAGTTCAAAGTATGTCTTTAAAGTAATGTCATCTTCAAGGAATGGCTTCATCTTCAAGAAATATCACTCTGAATATGGGACATATATTCTCCCCTCCCCTCCCCTGCCCACACCACCCGAACCTCTCCTACTGTACATTTACTACAAAATACAGTGTAATCCACAATTATCAAAT